>NC_051411.1:25968029-25993029 GCF_015228065.2 Penaeus monodon
TATGTTTGTGTGTGTGTGTGTGTGTGTGAGCTTTTATTTGTTTGCGTGTATATATGTTTGATGCATGTATGTGTATGTGAGGAACTGGAGGGGATGGAGGAGAAATAATAAAAGGAATATAAGAAAGAAGAAGAGGAAGAGGAAGAGTAGAAATGGAATAGAGGTTAGAGGATGGGGAGAAAAAGGAAGAAGAGATGATAAAAAAAGAGTAGGAGAGGGCGAGAAAAGAGGAAAAGATTAAAAGGATAAAGACGAGGTGGAATAGTAGGAGATAAAAATAAAGACAAGGTACAAAGAGTAATATGATATTTCGTCCATTCCCCCCCCCCCCCAAAAAAAAAAGTCAAATACTTATCTAAAAAAAAAAAAAAGACGCGAGAAATGACAAAAAAAAGCCTTTTTATGTTATTTTCTGTTACTGTTTACACTGAATTGGTTTGATGGCCACTTTGGTTAGTGACTTTGCTTAAGGTACCAGTGAAAGTACATATTTGGATGGATGTATAGACTGGGATTTGTCTATTTATCTATCTATCTATCTATCTATCTATCTATCTATCTATCTATCTATCTATCTATCTATCTATCTATCTATATCTTTATATATATATATATATATATATATATATATATATATATATATATATATATATACGAATATATATTATATATATATATATATACATATATATATATATATATATATATATATATATATATATATATATATATATATATATATATGAATAGCTTGACAAAAAAGAAATATGGACAGCAAGGTACATAGATAGATATATGGAGATATGGATAGATCGATATGTATAGAAAGGCAAGTAGAGACAACGATATTAATATAAACAGATTTACGTAAGAAGACTAATAAACAGAGAGAGAAGGGGAGAAAGTAAGATAAATAGACAGATATGAATAGATACAAATAAGAAGACGAAAAAAAGAAGAAACAGATGCACATTTTTGCAACCTCTTCTCTTTTTTTTTTTAGAAATCTTTACTTGCATTTTTCAGATTTCGTTTTCATTGTTTAAAGTTTTGGGCAGACCGGTTTACTTTCATCAACCAAGAAAAAAAAGGTGAAAAAAGGGAAGAGATTTCCCTCTATCAAAAGAATATAGTAGCAGAAAAGAGCAAAAAAAAAAAAGAAAAAACTATTTGAAGAATTTATAGAGTCAGAACCACATATAAAAAACTTTATTGAAATGTGTGTACGTTCTCTTAGTAAGTACAGTCACCAACGCACGTCAGTGTACACAAAAACACACGCAAAAAAAAAATCAAACACGCAAACAAAAACACAAACACACACATGCATACACCTACAAACAGACCTGTACACGCACATACACACAGACCTATATACATACTTGCACACAAACACCCATACACATAGATCTACAAACAGGCCTACATACACATAAAGGCCCAAATATCACTTTTTCGGGCCCTGGTACTTGTGACCCCCCTCCCCCCACTCCTCTACCCCTGGGGACCTAATACCTTTACATTATTAACTCAATTCAAGGGGAACGTGAATACTGTCAACATCTTAAGCTTCTTCTTGAAATTAATAAATTGTTGTTACGCACATAAACACACATACACAATCCCACACAACACACACACACACACACACACACACACACACACACACACACACACACACACACACACACACACACACACACACACACACACACACACACACACACACACACACACACACACACACACACACACACACACACACACACACACACACACACACACATAACGAACAAACACACCTCCCTCCCCCACCACCACCATCGTCACCCACCCAAATGAGCCAATTCCCCGTCATCAAGGGGCCATCACCCAAATTCCCAATCGACAAACATGACACTCAGAGAAAACAACCAATTAATTCCCTCCCCCCTCTCCTCCCCCCCCCCTCGTCGTGCTAGGTCACCCGCGTCATCATAAGGAACAAGTCTTGAGGGGGGAAGGGGGGGGGGGAAGGTTCCTTTTGGCCCCGGAGATCGAGCGGAAAAAAAAAAGCTAACTCGAAGCGTAATCGGTTTTTCCCCCTTTGAAACGAGTTAGAAATTACACGCTCGATTTTCCCCTCTCGTCTCTTTGCTTCATCGTTTCCATTTCTTTTGATGATCATCCAGTCTTCTTTTCGTTTTTTTCTTTTCTTTTCTTTTCTTTTTCCTTTTTTTTTTTTTTTTTTTTGTCTTTCTTGTTCTTCTTCTTCTGCCTTTCTTCCTCACTTTTTTTTTTCTCCTCTTATTATTATCATTAGTATTACAATTCTTTCTTCTTCATTTTTTCTTCACCTTCCTCTCTGCCACTTTCCTCTTTTTCCTCTTCTTTTCGTTCTCTGCTTTCTCTTCTCTCTTTCCCCATCCTTTTTCTTCATTTTTTTCTTCTTTTCTTTTTTTGTTCTTCTTCTTCCTCCTCCTCGTCCTCCTCCTCCTCCTCCTCCTCCTCCTCCTCCTCCTCCTCCTCCTCCTCCTCCTCCTTCTTCCTTCCTCTTACGCTTTTTCTCATTCGTCCTGCTTACCCTTTACCTTCTCCATTTTCATCTCCTAAGCATTATCAGTTTTTGCACTAGTTTCCTACTACTTTTCTTCATCTTTTCTGATCTTCCTCTTCCTTTACTAACCTCTTATTCTTTCCACCATCCTACCCCCCCCCCCCAAGTGATACAGCCTTCTAACTTTAGATGCTTCATCCTATTCCAGTCCCCTTTAAAAAAAAATTCTCTCTCTCTCTCTCTCTCTCTCTCTCTCTCTCTCTCTCTATATATATATATATATATATATATATATATATTTCTCTCTCTCTCTTTCTCTTTCCCTTTCTCTCTCTCCCTCTCTCTCTCTCTCTCTCTCTCTCTCTCTCTCTCTCTCTCTCTCTCTCTCTCTCTCTCTCTCTCTCTCTCTCTCTCTCTCTCTCTCTCTGTGTGTGTGTGTGTGTGTGTGTGTGTGTGTCTGTGTGTCTGTGTGCTGTTTGGTGCAGCGGTAGCGATCTCGTCTAGTAATCTTGCTGACCTGCGTCCAAATCCCTCGCCACCAGTGGATGGTAACCCTGGCCATTCCTTGCACACGAGGAGTCTTTTAGAAGCAAAATGAAACAGACAGTATGTCACACCAAGAATATCCATTGTAATAAATGGAATCAAACCAAACCAACCAACCAACCTCTCTCTCTCTCTCTCTCTCTCTCTCTCTCTCTCTCTCTCTCTCTCTCTCTCTCTCTCTCTCTCTCTCTCTCTCTCTCTCTCAAACCTCACACACACACACACACACTCACACACACACACACACACACACACACACACACACACACACACACACACACACACACACACACACACACACACACACACACACACACACGCTGTCTCCACTCTCTCCATCTGTCTCCCCCCCCCCTCTCTCTCTCCTTCACTACTTCCCTTCCTACCTCCCTCATCCCTCTCCTCTCTCCCTCCCTCCCCCCCTCCCTCCCTCCCTCTCCTCCCGGACCACATTCCTCTGTCCATGTTTTTGCTCCGAATATCCGTGCGTCATGAGGTGGCCAACATAGGATGCATGTGGGATGTCATGATTCCGTGGCTGGAGGGGAAAATGGGCCGAGGAAATGGGGAGGGGGGGGGGGAGGCGAAGGAGGAGAAAACAGGGAGATGGAGGGGGAAAGTGGGGGGATATATGTGTCTATTTATACATATATATATTATATATATATGTATATACATATATATATATATATATATATATATATATATATATATATATATATATAAGTAGAGATAGACGTAAAGACAGTTAGACAAAACAGACAGACAGACAAATAGATAGATGGGCAAACAGACAGAGAGAAAAACATGGATAAATAAGAAATGAAGAGAGAGAGAGGGGGGAGGAAGACGCACACACGTTATTTCTTAACAGACAGACAGACAGACAAAGATACACACACGTACATATCATCCCCCCCCCCTTCCCCACATCCATACACACTTACACACTTATACATAAGTTACTTTTTAACTTTTCTTCAGCCAGCGATTACCGAAGGAAATTTCTGTTGTCATAGGATTTACCCGCCATGCTTTCGAGGAATTTCTCGAAAATAGCCACATATTCATCTCCCTGGACGTGCTATTTTGTTCATTGCAGGTCATTAATGTCATCCATGCTCTAACTGAGAGATAAAATATAGGAATATTTTCTGTATCGGATGTCAGGATGTCAGGCACAAAAAGATGTCGAAATTCGGAGAAGTTCGATGTCTTTCATTGTCTGGGTCATTCGTTTGTCTATCTGACTGTCTATTTGCTTGTGTATTTTGACTGTCTGTCTCTCAGTTTGTTCATTTATTTAGTCATTCATTCATTTGACTTTTCATTGTTAAATCTTGAAAGATATACATGTGAATATAATAAAATTTATTATCATTATATCACTATAATTTTTATTGTTATTTTTATCATCACTATTATTGATATTATTATCATTATTATTATCATTATTATAATTATCATCATTACAATTATCCTTATCATTATTACTATTGTTATTATTTTTTTTTATAACTATTATTATTCCTATTATTATTATTATCACTATTATTATTTCTCTTATCATTATTATTGTTACTGCTATCATCATTATCTTCATTAATATCATTATCATTATCATCATCATTATCATCGTTATTATTATCGTCATACTCATGATTAGTATTCTCATTCTCATTATCCTCAATATAATAATCATCTCATCCTATTATTCTTTCACCTTCTTTTCAAATCCTCTTCCGTTCCTCATTCTCATTCCACTTTCGTACTGTATTCCATAGCAGCGTGTGAATGACGTCACAGCGAAAGCTCACAGCCGGCAAATCGCAGATGTTCAACCATGAACTTTCCTGTTGGAGAAGCGATTTGTCTCCCTGTTCCCGAAGTCGGAATGAACAATGAACCATGAGCAGGTGTTTGGACGCTCCATTGCGTATAGTGTAGTAAGGTGTGAGAGAGAGTTTCTGTTCCTTTGAACATCCGTCGAAGTGAAATGTGAAACTGGAGGGAAGGTTGATGTTCATAATGGTTAAGGTGTGCGTGTGTATTTGTGTGTTCGTGTTTACGAGTGTGTATCTATGTAGGTATATTTGTGTTTGTTTCTTTCTTTGTGTGTGTGTGTGTGTGTGTGTGTGTGTGTGTGTGTGTTTGTTTGTGTGTGTGTGTGTGTGTGTGTGTGTGTGTGTGTGTGTGTGTGTTGTGTGTGTGGTGTGTGTTGTGTGTGTGTGTGATCATTATCATTAAAACATCGTTCTATTCTTCATTTCTCTTACAGCTTAACCATACCATCGTTTTCATCAAAATAAACATACCAGGTACTGCCACACCATTAACATCAAATTTCTAGCACCCCAATTATTCTAACAATTATCATATTCACCATTCTCATCATCAGCAACATCATCACATTAACATTTTAAAGTACCAAGCCTGTTTTATATTAATGTGAAATTTCAATGTTAATATCACTTCTATGTAGCATCATATGGTGTTTTTTTTATGCTGCTACATATTTTCGCAAATCACGTAGCAGCTCGTTTACCTTCAGCCCTCCTACCTGGCGATGCATTTGCAACAATTTTTATTAGACTGCTGACTGTCGATTTCATTTGCAATTTTGTTTAAGTCGGTGGAATTGTTCGTCGAAGAATATTGATCGCTGCTTTTGTTGTTTGTGTTTGATTATTTGTTTGTTTGGTGTGTATCCTTGCCTCCCCATCTCCCCTTCCCTCTCTCTCTCTTTGCACCCCCATCTTCCCTCTCTCTCATTCCCTTTCCTCTCCTATTCACCCTTCCTCCCTTCATTCTTTCCTTCCCACCCCCTCACTCTACCCTACTAAAGCTCGCCAGCCAGCTGAGGTTGCAGCGGGACGGACGAATGCAGAACAGTCGCAGCAAAAAGCAGTTCTTGCACACCCGTCAACCTTGCTATTGGGCCGAGCTCTCCCCTGTAAACCCTTTTACTTACAAAAGATAAATAGAAAGAAAAAAAAAAGAATAAAAAGAGATCAGTATTTCCTGGTGGATATATGTATTGTAATTTCGATTCAAAGACAGATCTGGGAAGGAATTTTTGGCTTTTGTTTTCTCTGATATATGGTCGGCGTTGGAGGAATTTGGGAAGAGAAAACGAGATCTCAGCACGATGTGGTCAGTGCTGTACGATACTTTAATGGGCTGTACGATAGTATGGAAGAAATTTCCACAAAATTATGGTTATGTAGGTAATAGCAATAATAAAAATGGTAACAACTGTAATATACGTGATATGAATGGTATTAATTAGCATTGACAATAACAATAACAATGGTAACATAGAACACTGGAAACAACAAAACTGATACTATTAATTTAATAGGAATAACAACGAAGAACAACTGGAATAGCGTCTATGACATTAAAACGACAATAATAACATTAGCAATAATATCAGTGATAATAAAGTCAACGATAATGTAGAATAAGAAAAACAGTTCGCCTTGTCGTGCTACGTATTTAAGGCTGTACGATGAGGAGAATTCACAAATTAGTAAGAGGTATAGCAATAATAAAAATGGTAACAAACTGTAATATACGTGATATGTATGGTATTAATTAGCATTGACAATAAATAACATGGTAACATAGAACACTGGAAACAACAAACTGATACTATTAATTAATAGGAATAACGAAGAACAACAGGAATAGCGTCTATGACATTAAAACGACAATAATAACATTAGCAATAATATCAGTGATAATAAAGTCAACGATACATTAAGAACAAGTTAAAACCATTCGTCTCTGCCGCTGAAAGTGTTACGAACGAGAGGGACCTTAGGGCAAATTTCGCACGTTGTGTCAATAAGACTTTCGCCCATCACGGAATGGGCCGTTTGTGTCTATGTAAACTGGCCCCAAGAGTTACTGTGGCGCAACAGAGAGTGAGTGAGTGAGTGAGTGAGTGAGTGAGTGAGTGAGTGAGTGAAGTGAGTGAGTGAGTGAGTGAGTGAGTGAGTGAGTGAGTGAGTGAGTGAGTGAGTGAGTGAGTGAGTGAGTGAGTGAGTGAGTGAGTGAGTGAGTGAGTATGCGTGTGTGTGTAAGTGCATGCCTACATGTATGCTCGTGCGAGCATGCTTGCGCCTGGAGAGGGAGGAGACAGACAAACAAATAAAAAGACCAAGGGACAGACAGACATGGAAGTGTACTTCGGGACGTCAAACATGCCTAGTGACGAGAGATGAATTTGGTGATTCTTAAAAATATTTTAAAGATTTGAAATGTGAATTATAAGAAATTAGATTTTGCAACGAACAAGGAAAAATATATGTTTATATATACTGTAACAACCAAGTAGGGTATATAGCAGAGAGAAGTTGGGAAAATAAATGCATAATAAATAAAATTAAATAAAGGCATTAATGAATAAAGAAATACAGGAAAAACGAAAGACAATACATTAACAATCGAACAATGCCTTCAGGTTTGCTTAATGGCGGACATTTTCCGTTAGATCCCAAACCCTAACTGAAAATCCTTCTTTTTTTTTTCTTTCGTTTCTTTCCTTTCCTTCTTCTAGACTTTTAATGGCGGGAAAACGTGACTTTAGAGGAGATGCATAAACAGTACATAATTCATTGCACGACATTAGGGGGGAAAAAACAAAAAAACAAAAATAAAAAGATAACCGTGAGCCAAGATCAAGAGTTGAGACGAGTGATTCCCACTAAGGTCGATCTCTTCCGAGCATCACAAAGAGAATTTCGACCTTATTTGCGGGCGGAGTATTGCATCTTATTACCTGAGAGGAAATCTGGTTAGTTCAGATCCGAGGCGAGTTTTTGTTGCTTTATGACGCATCCTCGAGTTCGTTCAGATACCTAGATGGAAATATTGGAGAAAAAAAATTATAAATCTCTCAATATATATCGTTCAGTACGCTGCACGAATAGCAGAAGATGGAAAAGGATAATATATATATATTTTTTCTTTTCTTTTCTATTAAGTGTGAGAAATCGTGAGCATCATCTTTTCAGTGTTTCCGTTTGTTTTTGTTTTAAGCTCGTGAGGTTCGATTTTCGCGGCAAGGTTTTAATTTGATATAATTTTTTGAGTTCTCTCTATCTCTCTCTTTCTCCTTCCCTTGATGTTAATGTATCTGTCGATATACCCCCCCCCCCCTCTTTCTCTCTCTCTATCTATTTATCTATCTATCTCTGTCTATCTTCCTCTCTCCTTCCCTGTATATATCTATGTATCATTGATCTACTTTCCCTCTCTCTCTCTTCCCTTTATATATCTATTTATCTATCGATCTGCCCCCCCCCCCTCCACCTCTCTCTCTCTTTCTCTTTCACTTAACCCTCTTTCTCTGTATTTTATTTTCCTCATTTTTTTTAGTTCTGTTCTGGTTTACATTTTTTTTTTTTTTTTTACATCTGCTTTCTTTTAAGGTTTCATCTCATATTGTACTTTTTTATCTTCTTTTATCATCTCAAAATATTTCTTCTTTTTGTGTCACCATTTTTTATTTTGCTTTTTTATCATTTCTTTGTTTTTACTTACCGTGGTTTTCGCTTTCTCTCTTTCTCTCTTTCTTCTGCTTATCATCTATTTCACTTTCTCTTCGATTATTTGCGTCTCTCTCTCTCTCTCTCTCTCTCTCTCTCTCTCTCTCTCTCTCTCTCTCTCTCTCTCTCTCTCTCTCTTCTCTCTGTCTGTGTTCGTATGTTTGGCGTACACACACACACACACACACACACACACACACACAACATACACACACAATCACACACACAAACACACATCACACACACAACATATATATATATATATATATATATATAATATATATATATATATATATATATATATATATATATATATATATATATATATAATATATATATATATATATATATATATATATATATAATATATATATATATATATATATATATATATATATATACACGATGACAATGCAACCCTCCCCCCTCTTTTAATAATCCGTTCAGCTGTTAAGGAAAATACACTTTGCATACCCGGAAGCAACAATACAGTATTTTTATTATTATTCTATTCTTTTCTTTTCTTTATTTTCTTCGCCTTTGTTATGGTACTTATTTAATTTTCTTCCTGTTCCTTATTCATGCTATATTCTTTGTTTTATTCAATTTAACTTCCTTATTATTTTTTTCATGTAATCTTCGTGATCAGTCTCTCTGCAACTTTATCTCTCACCTTTAACCTTTATTATTTTTTATAATCTTCTCATCTTCTTATGATCATCATATATATAATGAAATGCCATTACATATGTACACGCGCATACAGACACATGATATATTTTTTTCTTTTCTTTTTTTTTCTCTTTTTTTTTAAGCAAACACACACACACACACACACACACACAGACACAGCACACACACACACACACACACACACACACACACACACACACAGATAAGGAACAGGGACCCTTCCTCCCAATCTCCCATGACAGATAGCCCCTAGAAACCCTCCTTTGCCACCTCGTTCTCCCCATTTCCACGTACCCCCCCCCCCCCTACGAGCCAGGAGGAAATGCGCACGGTCGTCTCTTGCTGCATCGTGACGGTACAGTCGTGGCGGCACCTAATTAACAGGTAAATGGCGCCATTAACATAACATCACCTGTATTGCCTGGGATAACACGTCGGTTGGAATAATTCTCTCGTTCTCTCCTTTGCTGGATTTTTGTTTTGTTTTTGTCTCTCTTTTTCTCTTATCATATTTTATCTTATCTTATCATCTCTCTTCTCTTCTCTTCTCTCTGTTTTGTTTCCCGTGTTCGATCTTTGTGCAGTTTATATGTTCGTCCTTTTGGTAATTAACCCATTTTTTCTCTCTCTCATCATTTTTATCTGCTGCCCGACCTCCTTATATCTTCCTTCCGTGTTCTCCTCTTCCTCTTTCTCCCCTTATTCGCTGCGTTTACATAACAAGAATGAAAACTAAAATTGATACAAAGAATAGATCCCCCCCCTTCCCCACCGGAAATGACGAAGGCGGAGGGGGGAAAGGAAGCTCTGATAAGGGAGGAACGACCTGGAGTAACGACCCTTACGTAAGGAAACGACCTTCACCAAAGGTCACACGTAATACAAAAGAGGGAAAAATAAAGTTAACAATAAGAGAGAGAATAAAAGAAACGAAAAATTCGCGCGGGAAATTCGCGCTCTCGTAACCAGCTGTGCATCCGCGTCGATCCGGTCTCGCGCCTTGGAAGAACGGGGGATGTTGCGCGAACGTCCTGGTCACGTGACTTCGCCGATTTGTGACACGTGACCCCGCCGCTGAGCTCGACCTAACACGTGACCCATGAAGAGGTGAGAAGGATTTTTTTATTACTATTATTCTGCTTGCTTTTTTTTTTTGGGGTGGTGTTTACTGCCTTTTCAGCGTTTTACTTCTTTTCGGTTTGTTTTGGATATTTTCGTTATTTCTGTGACTATTCTTTTTCTCTCTCTGTTCTTGTTCTTTATCTTCGGTCTGCATTTCCTTCCTCTTCTTCTTCTTCTACCCTTCTTTTTTTTCTTCTTTGTTCTATTACTTTTTAAAATCCACTTCCTCCGCCTCTTCTTCTTCCTTCCATTCTCACTCCTAATTATTCCTACTTCTGCTTCCTCCCCCCTCCCCCCCCATCGTTTTTCGCTTCTCTCTTTTCTCTTTACTGACCGCTTGCTTTGTTCTAATTTTTCATTTCCCCGAAACTCTTATCATACGTATACATGACTTAAGTTCGCTGATAACAATCACTTTTTTTTTCCTTTTTTTTCTCATTTTTTTCTTCTCTTTCATCCTCCACATACGCACGTGTTCGGTACTGTGGCCTCCATCTCGACCTTGACTTCGTCTTCGAATGTTCATTTTTGAGACGCAAAATGTGTTGAGGTCGGAGAAATTGCTTCTCCGGACGACCTTTCGGACAGGCTGGGGTTGTGATTATGATGTTAATTACGGTACTTGGTTATTGATTGTGACAACGTCTATCACGTATTGAATTCTTAAACTATTTTCTTCATTACCAAAAAAAAAAAAAAGTCTGAACGAACGCTGATTTTAATTCCAGGGTTGGTGGGCTTTAAGAAATCTCTATCATCCGAATACGAAATCATCTTGACTGACAGTTCGGAGAAATTATGATTATAAACTTGATCATATTGTCAATCTTGAGAATAAAATTATCATTACGAACAGTCGAATATATTGGATCCAGCAGCACGGTGGCAACATTAGGCCTAAATTCCCTTCAACAGAATTGAAATTGATATAATAATCAAGATGAAACCCTTCGATCACAACGGCGTCGGGGTTTCTGAGGCCCAGAGACCTCGTGGCTCTTCAAACATTCGCTCTCAATAGCCAGGGCGCTGACGGTGTCGAGTGAGTGAGTGAGTGTGTGTGTGTGTGTGTGTGTGTGTGTGTGTGTGTGTGTGTGTGTGTGTGTGTGTGTGTGTGTGTGTGTGTGTGTGTGTGTGTGTGCGTGCGTGCGTGCGTGCGTGCGTGCGTGCGTGCGTGCGTGCGTGTATACTGACAGATTAACGAGCAGATAGAGGAGACAAAGAGGTCGAACTAATCAATAACAAACAGAACAAACAGAAAATAAACAAAGAGGAAGATGAATCGGAAGCCACGAATCCTCCCCAAACCGCCTAGTTCACCCAATTCACCAATCAATAACACTTATCAGTCACGAGGCAACAGGTGTGGTTAAACCTCAGGTCAGTCGAGGTCAACGGTACAATTTGATCTTTATACCTATCGGGAAATTACATTATTCACCTTTTTAGGTTAATTATCGCTGTGATTTTAGTCATGAAGATGAGGGTTGCTAATATTGTGTTTTTTCTTCATTTTAGGTAATGAGGGATGATAATAAAGATATGGTTCTGATGGTGAAATGATGACTAGATATGGTGACACGAATGATGGAGTACTAATGGTGAAAATAATGATAAGATTGTGATAGTGAAAATCGCGATAAAATGACGATGGAATACTGACGGTGAAAACCCTTTATGAAAATAGTGAATTCTGACTGAATTCTTTTGTTTACTGCGTGAAGAACAGCTGTAAGTCATAAAAATAGTAATAACAATAACAAACTCAATACTAATAACAATCACAAAACTAAATTATGCTAATCAGCAACTGGCAGAACACAGCGGCGACGTTCAAGGTCACGAGAAACAGACACCAGCGGAAAGGTCACCAGGGTCATTCGGGGTCACGAGGAACCTTTGATTAACATTCATTATGAAGTGGTTTTGTTTTGGAGTTTATTTGTTAGGGTTTATGGGTAAGTGGGACAGGGTGTGTTTGTTTGGTGTGTGTGTGTTTGTGTGTGTGTGTGTGTGTGTGTGTGTGTGTGTGTGTGTGTGTGTGTGTGTGTGTGTGTGTGTGTGTGTGTGTGTGTGTGTGTGTGTGTGTGTGTGTGTGTGTGTGTGTGTGTGTGTGTGTGTGTGTGTGTGTGTGTGTGTGTGCGCGTGTGTGTGTGATTGCTTTTGCATGCGTTTAAGTATGTGCTGTATATGTGTATATGTTCGCGTAGTCGTATGTAACTGTGTTTGAAATTGCTTTTTTTTAATGTATTTTATCTGTGTGCATATTTTATGACTGTATAGACCATATGTATGTACGTCCTGTATGCATGTATGTATGTATGCATGCATGTATGTATGTATGTCTGTATTATAGATGTATGTATGTATGTATAAATGTATGTATGCATGTATGTATGTATGTATGTATGCATGTATGTACGTGTGTGTGTATAGATGTATGTATGTATTTATAAATGTATGTATGAATGTGTAATGTTTGTATGGATGCAAGTGTATATGTATGCATTTATAGATAAAGCAATGGATTCAGTGAAAATAACAGGAAAAGCTTCCAGACGACGCCTATATATGTATGAATTGTACAGTATACACGTGCGTGTGTGTGTCCGTGTGTCGGCGGGTGAAAGTGTGAACGGCATACGCGCTCTCCAAACAAACAGATAACACACTATACCTGGCTAATGTTGACACGGAGAAAACACCAAGAAAAAGTTAAGAAATATGAAGGCCAAAAGTAGAAGAAAACTAAAGACGGACTATGGAAGAGAGAGAGAGAGAGAGAGAGAGAGAGAGAGAGAGAGAGAGAGAGAGAGAGAGAGAGAGAGAGAGAGAGAGAGAGAGAGAGAGAGAGAGAGAGAGAGAAAAAATAAAAAAAAATAAAAAGAGAAAAAGAACTACAAGTAATAAACAAATAAAGAATGAGATAAAGTGAAAGAAGGAGATAGAGATAAAGAAGATAAAGAGGGGGGGGGGCAGAGAAGGAGAGAGATAGATGGAGAGAGAGAACAAAATAAAATAAATAAAAAGAAACAGTAAACTTTGAGAAAAGATATACAAGTAATAAACAAATAAAGAATGAGATAAAGTGAAAGAAGGAGATAGAGATAAAGAATAATAATTTGATGTGAGCGTTAATTCCTCCGTACCTGTAGAAGAGAAGAAAAAAATACATAAGAAATGATGGATATAATATGCTAATATTATGGTTATTAGATGTGGCAATAAAAACGGAATAAAGCTGAATGGGTTAATAAAATGGCGATTAATGAAGATGTGCATGGTACTTGAGGTAATATATACAGACACACAAACACGGATACACATACACTTATATGAATGTCGATAAATAAGCAGGGAGATAGACAAACAAATAGATGGATAAATAGATAGGTAGCTACAAAACACACAAATGCAAACATACAACTATTGTAAGGATGATAATGCAAGTAAATACAAAAAAAAAAAAAAAAAAAAAAAAAAAAAAAAAAAAAAAAAATAATAATATATTATATAATAATATATATTTAATAATATATAATATAATATATACAATATAATAGAACAACAGTGATAATCATCAAAATCGATAATAATTACAATAATATTCATGACAATAAAATGATAGTAATGCTAATAAAAATAATAATAATGGTAATAATGATAATAATAATAAAATAATAATGATAATAACGATATTACTACTACTACTACTATTACTACTACTACTAATAATAATGAGATTAAGAACAATAACAATAATGATGATGATAATATAAATACTTATGATGATAATAATAATAGTAATGACGATATTTATAATGATGAAAATAATGATGATGATGATGATAATGATAATGATAATAATAATAATAATAATAATAATAATAATAATAATATAATAATAATTATAATAATAATATTAAAATGTTAATAATAACAATAAATAACAACAAAAATAATAATATCAATAACAACATCAATAACAAAACAAGAGTAGGAGTAGATGGATAAAAATGTGTATAGATGTAGGTGTATGTGTATATGTTCTGTATATATGAAGGGAGAGAGAGGGAGGGAAGGAGGGAGGGAAGGAAGGAGGGAGGGAGAAAAGAAGAGAGGGAGGGAAGGAGGGTGGGAAAGAGAGAGAAAGAGGGAAAGAGAGAGAAAGGAAGTGAGGGAGAGAGGGAGGGAGAGGAGGGAGGGAGGGAGGGAGAGAGAGAGAGAGAGAGAGAGAGAGAGAGAGAGAGAGAGAGAGAGAGAGAGAGAGAGAGAGAATATTTACGAACACGCCAACTCTCTCTCTCACGCATAATTGTGTGCGTACCTCTTCATATACATCTGTCTATCTATCTATCTATCAATCTGTCTATCCATTCTTCCTGCCTTTCTCTCTCTCTCTCTCTCTCTCTCTCTCTCTCTCTCTCTCTCTCTCTCTCTCTCTCTCTCTCTCTCTCTGTCTTCAACACATACACACACACACGTGTGTGTGTATCTTGTGTGTGTGTGTGTGTGTGTGTGTGTGTGTGTGTGTGTGTGTGTGTGTGTGTGTGTGTGTGTGTGCGTGCGTGCGTGCGTGCGTGCGTGCGTGCGGGCGGGCGCGTGCGTGTGTGCGTGTGCATGTGTATGTGAAAACAGTCAAACACGCATCCACGAAGACATGCGTACACTCTGTTCTACGCACTTTCCTCCCCACTCAAGCACGCCCTCAGCACAAGCAGCCGTCCACGTTTCCTCTTAAGCGAAGAAAGTGGAGCCTGTCTGTTTGCTGTCCCCCCCCCCCTCTCTCTCTCTCTCCCTCTCCCTCTCTCTGCCTCTCTCTCCGCCGCGACTTTCCCTCTCGACGGCGAGGCAACAGCTGGGGCTCGTCGTGTGGGCTCCGTCGTGTGTGAAAACAGAGCCATTAAAGAAAAAAAGGAAAAAAAAATACAAGTCTTATGAGGTACAAACGGAGATTATATAGACTTGAGTGATGGACGATGTGGCAGGAGGAGGGGGGGGGTCTTTGGGTTATGGGGAGGGGGAGGTGGGGAGGAGGAGAGAAGGAGGAAAAGAGGGAGAAGGGAAGATGGAAGATAATATGGGAGGAGGGGAAGGATACGACGATAACAGTAGTAGTAGCAGGAGGAGGAAGAGAAGAAAAAGAAAAAAGAGGAAACGAAGCAGAGTTGGAGGAGGAAGGATGAAAAGAAAAAGAAGAAAACGAAGAAGGAGGAGGAGGAGGAGAAGCAGGAGATGGAGAAGAAGGAAGAGGTTAGGGAGGTAAAAAAAGGAGGATTGACATAGACGAGAGATGAACAGGAAGAAAGAAGAGGTGAAGACGATAGATGAAGAAAAAGGAAAAAAAAAGATGCTTTGACCAAGAAACAATAAGGTATCACGGGAGGAGCAAAAGAAAAAAGAGGAAGTAAAAATTCAGAGTCAAAAAAAAAAATCTAATGGCAAAGAACAAGAAAAAGAAAAAGAAACTGAGTAAAAAATAAGCAGATGCGCAGACTTCAGATTTGGATACGAATATTTTAAATAGAGAAAGACAGGATTTATTCACAAACTCAAGAAAATCATATGTCGAGATAAGCATGAGTAAGAAGTGTCATAATATCCTAAGATAAAGACATCAAGAGATAAAACTCCACTGTTTATGTTGTTTCCTGACTAATGGAAGCTGTTTACTGTTTAAATGGTGCTGTTAAAAGGTTAAAGAATGTTCCTGTTGAATTATGTTAACGGTTGTGGATTCTTAGCTCGCAAATTGTCTAGGTAGAAGATTCTAGAAGCTTCTGGGATGTGCGATAGATTGGTATGTCTATTTTCGGGATTTGAAGGTGGTTGTTTGGGTTTGTGTGTGCGTATGCGGTAGTTTGTGTACTGTATGTATGTATAGCATGTGTGTTCGTCCGGGAGAATGCATATTGTATGTACTTGTGCGTTTTTTTTTTTTTTTTTTTTTGTGCGTGTGCCTGTGTGTGTGTGTGTGTGTGTGTGTGTGTGTGTGTGTGTGTGTGTGTGTGTGTGTGTGTGTGTGTGTGTGTGTGTGTGTATGCGTGTGCCTGTGTGTCTGAGTATATTCATAGGTGTTTACATCTACATATACACTTATGCAAATGTACGTTCACGTCTGTTCGAAAGCCACGAGTTAAGTAATCTAATTTCGAACCGAACTGGAAACCTCCGAGGAAAGAGTGCGTCTCCCCGTAACCGCGACTTTTCTTTTTAAAATGACGCTGCTTTCACTGGCAGTTTCCAGCTCTATTAAGGGTTAGAATTCCAGCTTAAGGGGATGAGATTTGGCCTCTAGCGGTTCGTCCCGAGGGATAGAGAAAGGGATGGGGCGGAAGGGGGAGGAGGAGGGAAGGGGAGAAAGCGAAAGAGGGGAGGAGAGGGAGGGAGATGAAAAAGGGAAGAGGGAGGAAGAAAGAGAAGGAGGTAATAACAGAGGAGGAAAGAGAAAGCGAAAGAGGGATAAGAGATAGGATGGAAGAAAGAGAAAGCGAAAGAGGAATAAGGGATTGGAGGGGAGAAAGAGAAAGCGGAAGAGGAATTAAGAATAGGAAGAAAGAAAGAGAAAGCGAAAGAGGAATAAAGGAAGGAACCAAGAAAGAGGAGAGAGAAGAGAGAGGATAATGAAACAGGAATAAGGAATGGAGAATAAACACAAGGGAATTATTGGATTGCAGCGAAATGGAAAGAGCGAGACGTAAGAAAAGATGGAATGTCAGATAATAACAGAAATAAACAGAGCAGTAATTGGCAAAGAAAAAGTAATATAAACAAAAGAAATGAAAGAGGAGGAATAAAAGGAAAGAAGGAAAAGTAGAGGTAGTAGTAGAAGAAGCAGAAGTGAAGGAAGAAGAAGAAGAAGGTGATGATTTAGAATAAACAGAAAATAATAATGATGATGACCATGACCATGAAGAAGAAGGAAAAAAAATGCTTAAAAATATCAAGTAAAAAATAACAAGAACAAGGTGGGGCAGATAATAATGACAATAATAATAATAATAATATGAAGAAGAAGAAGAAGAAAATAGATTAATAAAAAGAAAGAAAGAAAGAAAATGATAATGAAAATTATGATAACTGTAGTAATGGTAGTAATAGAGGTAATAACAATAATGATATTGGTGATTATTATAATAGTAATGATGATAATGATAGTACTAATGATGATGATAATAGCAATAACAATAACAATGATTATCATTATTATCATTAATATCATTGTCATTATTATTATCGTAGTAATTATCGCCATGATGATAATACTATTAATAGTAGTAATAATGATACTACTACTACTCTAATAATAATAATAACAATAATAATAATAACAATAATAACAACGACAACAACAACAACAACAGCAACAACAATAACAATAATAATAATAATAATAATAATAATAATAATAATAATAATAATAATAATAATAATAATAATAATAATAATAATAATAATAAAACAACAACAACAATAATCAAGGCAAAAAAAAAACAAAGATTAATTAATAACTCAATAATAGCCAACAATAATGATAAGTAATAGCAAATAAACAGCACATAATAATCATCACAAATGAAGACGCTGCAACACAGAGCAACATTGCAAGGTTGAGCACATAAATAAACATTAGCAGGAAACATAAGCAGATACAGACAGCGAAGGTCAGTGGAAGAGGAGAAGGCAAAAGAACACAAGAAGAGAATGATAGGAATAGAGGAAGACCAAAGAAAAGAGGGGAATGAAATAAAGAGAAAAACAACAAAGAATGTGTTAGTAATAAGGAAGAGATTATGATACGAAACGAAATAAGAATAAGAATAGAAAAAAAATATATAGAGAACTTCATAAAGAAAAATCCGGTAAAGAAACAAAGACAAAGGAAAACGGATAAGTAACAGAAAACAAAACAAAGAAAAACAAAGACAGCGGCTTAAAGTAGTGAAGTTGAGTGAAGCCAAGAATCCAGAATGAACAAATTAGGACAAAGTAGGAAGACACACCAAGTCAAGTCAAGAAAATTCAAGTCAAGACAAGTCAAGTCAAGACAAGTCAAGTCAAGTCAAAGCAAGACAAGTCAAGTCAAGTCAAGACAAGACAAGCCAAGCCAAGACAACTCGAGAAAGACAAAGCAAAGATTCCACAGAAAGAGTAGACCAGAAGAGAAATGCTAAAATTAAGCCAAGACGCGAAGATAAAACTAGTGAAAGAAACTAAGAAAACAGACAAGACAAGTCAAGAAAACTAAGACGCAGCTCAGCTAAGACAAGACAAGAAAGACAAGACAACGCAAGACAAACAAGACAACTCAAGACAAACAAGACAACGCAAGACAAACAAGACAACGCAAGACAAACAAGACAACGCAAGACAAACAAGCAACGCAAGACAAACAAGACAACGCAAGACAAACAAGACAACGCAAGAGAAACAAGACAACGCAAGACAAACAAGACAACGCAAGACAAAGAGCATCTGCCAAGGAAAGGAAACGCGATGGTAGCAACACAGGAGATATAGGGGGGAGGGGGGGTTAAAAGGGTTCTGTTTGGGGGGGGGAGGGTTCTATTGGGGGAGGGAGGGAGGTTAATAGGGTTCTGTTTGGGGGGTGGGTTATAGTGGTGTGTGGGGGGTGTAGGGTGTGTATAGATAGGGTGATCTGTGAGGAAAGGGGGGGGGAGGGTTGAAGATGGGCCTAGAGTGTGGAGAGGGGGAGGGGGAGAGAGGAGGAGGAGGATAGGTGTGGGGAGAGGAAATGGGGAGAAGGATAGACCTAGGGATTGGGGAGGAGGATAGGCACTGGGGAGGAGGAGGAGGAGGAGGAGGGGGAGGAGGAGGAGGAGGAGGAGGAGGAGGAGGAGGAGGAAGGAGGAGGAGGGAGGAGGAGGAGGAGGAGGAGGAGGGGGAGGGAGGAAGAGGAGGAGGAAGGACGGGTGGGAAAGAGGAGGAGGAGGGAGGAGAGGGAGGAGGGATGAGAGGAGGGAGAGGAGAGGAGGAGGGGGAGGAAAGGGAGGAGGAGGTAGGGAGGAGAGAGGAGGGAGGAGGAGGGAGGAGGAGGGAGGTTGAGGTAAGGAGGACGGGGCGGGGAAGGGGGGGGGGCGCTCCAGGTTCAAGGCTCACCTAAGATGGATGGCCGTATTACGTTACATTATCTATGGGAATAAGCCATAGCACTTTAACCTGGCGGTAATGTCTCTTCTCTCTTTACACCCCCCCTACACCCCCTCCCACCTCCCTCTATCTCTCTTCTTCCACACCCTCCCCCCGTCCTTCCGCTCTCCCTCCCCCTTTCCCCTTTCCCTTTTCTCCCTTATTCCCCCCCTCCCCCCTCCCCCTTCCGGCCTCTCCTCCCCCCCCGCCCTTCCAAAACCCCCCTCCCCCTCCCACCCCCCCTTCCCCCACACCCCCCACCCCCCCCCCCCCCTTCCCCCACCTCCCCCTCCCTCCCCCGCCCCCCCCCCCCCCTTTCCCCAAAAAATACCCAAAACACACCAACCCCCCCCATACCCAAACCCCCCCCACAAAACCCCCCAAAACCAAAACCCCCCAAACCAAAAGGAAAACCCCCCCCCCCCCCCCCCCCCCCCCCCCCCCCCCCCCCCCCCCCCCCTCCCCCCCGTCCCTTTTTTTCCTTTTTCCCCCCCCTTCCTTTTTTTTCCCCTTCCCTTCCCTCCCCCCCCCCCCTCCCTTCCCTTCCCCTCCCTTCCCTTCCCCTTCCCCTTCCCCTTCCCCTTCCCCTTTTTCCCCCTTTCCCCTTCCCTCCTCCTCCTCTTCCCCTTCCCCTTTCCCCTCCTCCTCCCCTTTCCCTTTCCCCCCTTTTTCCCTTCCCTCCCTTTCCAACAACCTCAAATTTATGTTTCCTTTGAAACAAAGAAAAAAAAAAAGAAAAAAAAAAAAGAAAAAAGAAAAAAAAAAAAAAAGAAGAAAAAAAAGAGAAAAAAGAGAATAAAAAGAAAGCAAAATATAAATTTAAAATTTTTAATTTTTAATATATAGTTTTAATTATTAAAAAGATTTTATATATATATAAATAAAACATATATAATATATAAAATATATATTATATTTATATTTATGTAAAAATTTTAATAAATAATATATATAATATATATATATAATAAGAAATATATATATATATATATATAATAAATAATATAAAATTTTCTTTGCTATAAAAAACCCCGTAAATTTTGGTTATCGTGTCATTCGTCCCAGGCTTCACTTTTGTCACGGCGGAGAAAAAAAAAGTCAGTGACTCTGTCGTACCTCCGCCAGCCAAGTCAAGTCCGTGGCTACTGTTCCACCGCCGTCATTATTTCGCTGTAACAGACGAATTGTCGCAAAATGGCCCTAGCGGTTGTTTATATATTGTTATGCAAAAACTTGGGGAGGCGGGCGAGGCGGAGGCGAAGGGGGGAAGGAGGTATCTATCACTGTACTTCGTTATGGCTGTTTGCTAATGTAACTAATCGTGTTTCTAACGTGTTTCGTCACACTCCCTCGCTTGTGTTATGATCGTACCGACGGAACATTAGATTTAAGTGTCGTACTTCGTTATGTTTGTATTATCATTGCGACCTTGACACGATACCGTACATAACTTATCTTCACGGTCTATAAAGAATATATCTAATTTCAAGGCATTATGGCAGTTGTAAAGCTAATCGGAATAAGTATGTACAGGGCACCGTGCCTAAATCGTGTTTTATTCACCATTTTATCAAAGTATCTTAGGTGTGTGTGTGTGTGTGTGTGTGTGTGTGTGTGTGTGTGTGTGTGTGTGTGTGTGTGTGTGTGTGTGTGTGTGTGTGTGTGTGCCCTCTCAATGTGAGAGGAATTAAACCTCTGACATAAAAAAAAAAAAACTTAAAGAACCCCCCCCCCCAAAAAAAAAAAAAAAAAAAAAAAAAAAAGTTATCTATCCATGAAAAAAAATAGGGAAAAGTAAAAATCCGTGTGATTAATGATAAAACAGACATAAAAATCCAGCAAAACTACGATATCGTGGAATTACCCCCCTCCCCCTCCCCCTCCTTCCTTCATTGAAATTCCGCCCGAAACTTGAGAATAGATAAAGCATTAGCAATTAAGGAAAATGCGACATACACATTGCAACGTTTATTCTTTTTCTCCTTTTTTTTCTTTCTTTTTTTAAGATTGTCCTCACAGAAGCCACGGGACAATATACATATCCAAGGTCGAATATCCTTAAAAAAAAAAAAGATTCTATTTATAGCTTTCGTCTGCATATGTTGACAAGTACTTTGGCAAAGATAAACACTGCACGTTCGCTTATATTTACGGTCCCTCTGATGGATTCGCCTCCATCGCCGCCATTCCCACTACTTGATGAAGGACCCTAAGTGTAAAGAGGGACTTGATACTTATTTTGAATCTCTTTATGTACTTTGAATTGGGGTTTGTTTATATTTTCTACGTGTTTTTTAAATATTTTCTACGTGTTTTCTACGAGTTTCTACGTGTTGTTATGTTCGTAATGTTTGTGAGTTTTCTTAACAGGTTCATATTATCATCACTCGATTTTCTCGTCTCTATGCTCCTTTTCTCTTCTTTCAGGTATTTTTTTTTCGTGTCTTCTCTCTCTCTCTCTCTCTCTCTCTTCTCTCTCTCTCTCTCTCTCTCTTCTTCTTCTTCTTCTTCTTCTTCTTCTTCTTCTTTCTCCTTTCTTTCTTCTTCTTCTTCTTCTTCTTCTTCTTCTTCTTCTTCTCCTTCTTCTTCTTCTTCCTCTTTTCGATTCTTCCTCTTCTTCCCATTCTCCTTTTTCTTCTTCATCTTCTGATCTTCTTTTGCTAGAGCGACTTTTCTCTCCTCGTTTTCCTTTTCCATTATCTCTTCTTTATCTTCTTTAATACCCCCCCCCCCCACCTCATCTCACACACATGCACACCGGAAAAAAACGTAATATTACGAGCATGACAACCCATCATGAACACACACTGAAAACAACATGCACGAGCAACAAACCACATGAACACTGCATGGCAAATTATACATTCCCTACACCCCCTCCCCCCTCCCCCCTCCCCTTCCCCCTGACCCCTACCCCCTACCCCCTCCCCTTCTCCCTAACCCCTCCCCCCTCCCCTGACCCTGACCCCTCCCCCCCTCACCATAAGAGGCAATTATCGGTATTATCACCTCGTGAACCCCAATTTTTTTTTTTCTAATCTTTATTTTATCATTTCTGTTGCATTTATTAAAAAGTTGTTTTGACACGTAAGACGATAGGAAAACAACAAGTTTTGCGTTTGAATCTTTTCTTTTTGCTAATCCTATCCTTTATTGTCGTTTCCTTCTTTCTCTTCTTCTTCTCCTCCCTTTTCGTCATCTTTATTCGTCTTCCTACGCTATTTCTTCTTCTTCTACGCAATTGTCTTCGTCTTCGTCTTCTCCTTCTTCTTCTTCCTCTTCCTTTTCTTCTTCCTCCTCCTCCTCCTCATTCTTCTTCTTCTTCTTCTTCTTCTTCTTCTTCTTCTTCTCCTTCTTCTCCTTCTTCTCTTTCTTCTTCTTCTTCTTCTCTTCTTCTTCTTCTTCTTCTTCCTCCTCCTCCTCCTCCTCCTCCTCCTCCTCCTCCTCCTCCTCCTCCTCCTCTCCTCCTCCTTCTACTCCTTTTTTTAGTCTTCCTCTGTCTCTTTCTCTTTCCCTTTCTTTTTCTCTTCCTCTTTCCCCTTCGCTTTCTCTTGCTCCTCCTCCTCCTCCTCATTATCCTCTTCCTCCTTCTTCATTGCCCTTGTTTTGTATATCATTTATTCTAACAAACGATGACAACAAAAGACGCAATATAGGGATAATAATAGCTTCAGTAACAATCACAAGCATTATCTTTAATATAATTACCATGAGACTAACGATAGAGGTGATAATGAACGATGATGTAAAGTAATCACGCTGACGATGATAATAATAATGATATTAATGATAAGTGTGTCACAAAAATGTCTAAACCACGCCCCCTACTTTACCTTACCCCCCCCCCCCTCTCCTCTCCCTCCAGTGCAGTTTTCTTGGTTCTTTTCTTTATTTTTCATTCTTTCTCTTCCGGTTTTCTCCAGTTTGCCCCATTTTTCTTTAGTTCGTTCTTTGTCTAATGTGTTCTATTCTTCTTTATTGTTCTTCTGTTCTTCCCTATTTTTTTATATGCCTCTTTTATCTATCTCGTCTACTCGATTTTTCTTCAGTCTTCCTTTCCTTTTCCACCTCGTCCATTGCTCTTCCTCTTTTATTAATCATTTCCACCTCCTCCATTCTTATTCCTCTTTTATCAGTCTTTTCCACCTCCTTCCTTCTTCTTCCTCCTTTTTCTTTCCCTCCACCCTTCCTCCTCATTTATCTACACTTTCCACTTCTTCCTTCATTGCAAACAACGTATCCTGCAAACTGAAGGCTGCAGGATGCCTTGCAGTGACCACGAGAGGTTGAGTATCCTGCGTAGGATTCGGGTGAGGGGGGGGGGGTGACAGAAGGGGGAGGAGGAGAAGGAAGGAGGAGAGGGGAGGGGGAGGGGGAAAGTGAGAGAGGAGAGGGGGCGTGGGGGTGACAGAAGGGGGAGGGGGGAGGAGGAGAGGGGAGGGGGAGGGGGAAAGTGAGAGAGGAGAGGGGGCGTGGGGGGTGACAGAAGGGGGAGGGGGGAGGAGGAGAGGGGAGGGTGAGGGGGAAAGTGAGAGAGGAGAGGGGGCGTGGGGGGGGGAGAAGGAGGGAAGAAAGGTGAGGGAGAGGGAGGGAGAGAGGGGTACGTAGGAGGAGGGACTGAAAAAAGCGAAGGAAGAAGGGAGAAGGAGAGAGGAAGGAGAAAGGGGAGGATAGGGATGGGAGAGAAATGGGAGAGACAGAGAGGAGGGGGAAGGAGAGCGAAGGAAGGAGGGGGGGGGTCACCCTTGAGCACGTAACAAAATGTGGATGTGCGTGTTTGTTTGTTTGTGTGTGTGTGTGTGTGTGTGTGTGTGTGTGTGTGTGTGTGTGTGTGTGTGTGTGTGTGTGTGTGTGTGTGTGTGTGTGTGTGTGTGTGTGTGTGCATAATTCCATTTGATTGTGCCAGTATATGAGCCTGTATATGCGCATAAGTGTTCGATTCTGTACGTACACACATATATGAATGTGTTCGTGCAAGCGTGTGCGTGTTGAAACGTGCACAGTGTATGTAAGTGCGTGAGTCTATGCATATGTTCGTTTATGTTTATGGGTACCATCTTGTGCCCACAAAATACCCCTTTACCCACTACCAATTTTCTGTGTGCGCATTTACCTTTGGGGTGTGGGTATGTACGTATGTCTGTGTCTGTGTGAATATGTGCGTCTACGTTCAGTGCCCTCCCTCTCTTCCTCCCCCTTGCCCTCCCTTTTCTCCCTGCTCCTACTCCCTTTTTGGTCCCCACATTATCCTCCATTCCCTCCCTTTCTCACATTATCCTCTCTGTCATCTACCTTACATCCGTTCCTTACCTTCTCTCCGTTCCTTCCTTTCCCTCTCTCCATCTCCTTCCTTTCCTCCGTCTCTCACTGTCCCTCACCCCCCCCCCAATCCCTTGTC
>NC_051411.1:26000529-26008029 GCF_015228065.2 Penaeus monodon
TATATATATATATATATATATATATATATATATATATATATATATATATACAGGGCAGGAAGAGGGAGGGGCATATGTAGGAAGGGCAGAGGCAGGGTAGATGCAGGGTAGAGGCAGGGCAAGGACAGGGCACAACGAAGATAAACACAGAGAAGAGGCAGGTTAAGAGCAGGACAGAAGCAGGATAGAGGCAGAGTGGAAGCAGTGACAAGACAGGGTTAGATGCAAGGTAGAGTCGAGCCAAGGTAAGCACAGGGAAGAGGCAGGGTAGAGGCAGGGTTTGAAAGAAGTTTGGACGAGGCAGTGGACATAGCGGGGGTGGCGAGGCAAGGGCTACAAGGGCCAAGGCTACATGGCCTCCTCCACCAACGCCCTTCCAACCTCACGTGCCCCCCCTCCCCACGTCCCTCATCTTTTCCTCTTTACCCCCCTCCCCTTCTACCACCTCCATCCCCTTCCCCTCCACCCCTTCCTTCGGTCCCTCCCTATCACCTCTCCATCCCTTCACTCTATCAGTCCTCCCCCTCCCTCCCCCTCGCCCTACACCGCCTTCCCCCCCCCCCTCGCTCTACTCATTCCCTCCCCTCCCTCCATCCCTCCCTCTCCTCCAGCTCTCCCTCCCCTCTTTCTATCTCCTTCCCCTCTCTCCCTCCCTCTCAGCTCACGTGGGAACCACATCCACAGCAACGGTGTTCCTGCGTACTTTGGCGCCTTCCTTCATCGCCGGATGGGATGGGGGGGGGGGATGGGATATAGAGAGAAAAAATTCTGAGAAAGGGAGAAGCATAGGGGAGATAGATCGATTATTAAATAGATGGGTAGTTAGATATAATACATGTGAATATGAAAAGAAAGAGAAAGAGAGAGAGAGAGATACAGAGGAGAGAGAGAGAGTCAGGGGTGGGATAGACAGACAGACAGACAAAAACAGAGACAGAAAGAGAGAGAGATGAAGAGAGAGAACGTACATTTGAGAGAGAGAGAGAGAGAGAGAGAGAGAGAGAGAGAGAGAGAGAGAGAGAGGAAGAGAGAGAGAGAGAGAGTGTGTGTGGGCAGCTAGAGAAGGTCATACATGCATCACCAAGGACATAAAATGGAATTAAATTTTCACCGAAGTTTTCATACAAGTCGTACCCAAATAATGCAAAACGGATTTCCTTGTGAATAGAAAAAAAAACCGTTTATCACCCTCCTGTGACCTCTGACCTTGGAATAAAATATCCTTATTGCTTATAAAAACAATTGATCAAATTACACCATCGCCGTAAAGATAATAAAATAGAATATGATGAGTGAATAAATAAATAGATAATAAGATATATAGACAGACAGATGCATAGATAGATGGAGAGATATGGAGATTGATACATACATACACACATATATATATATATATATATATATATATATATATATATATATATATATATATAGATAGATAGATAGATAGATAGATAGATAGGTAAACACATGAATAAATAAAGAAATGAATGAATCGATCAACAGATAAATTACGGTGTGTGTGTATATGTATATATATATATATATATATATATATATATATATATATAATAATAATAATAAATAATAATAATAAATTAATTATTATTGATCTGAAATCAAACCCAAAACCAAAACACTGAAAAAAAAAAAAAAAAAAAAATCCCAGAAATTGGAGGCAAAAATCCACATGAATTTTCTGCCCCGAGCGTCTATTTTCGGCAGCGTCCTTCGATCCGTGACAGCCGCGCAGCCAAGGGTCACAGTCGCCTTGTTGGGGCTGGGATTTTCGACCTCGCGGGCCAAGGGGCGTGGCTTCTTCTTCCCCTCCTTCTGTTTCATCTTGTTGTTGCTTACATGATTTCGTGAGTGTCATGGGGGGGGTTGCATTTTCTTTGTTTCTCTTTTTCTCTTTGTGTGTTTATTTGTTTGTTGGTTGGTTTGTCTGTTTCTTTTACTGTTATCTCTCTGTGTTTTTATTTGTTTGAGTAATTACACGTTCCACCCCCTGCCGTATCATCTCTCTGTCTTTCTCTCTGTTTCTCTCTCTCTCTCTCTCTCTCTCTCTCTCTCTCTCTCTCTCTCTCTCTCTCTCTCTCTCTCTCTCTCTCTCTCTCTCTTTCTCTCTCTTGATTTCTCTATTTCGCCATTTCTCTCTATTGCATTTGTTAATTTTTTTTTCTGATTTCACCCGTCTTATTTTCATTCTCTATTCCTTCTCCCCCCCCCCCCCTCTTTCTCTTTTCCTCTCCTCTCCCTATCCCCCTATCGCCTTTTCTTTCTCCCTCTTTTTATCGCCCCTTCACATTCCCCCTCTTCGCCGCCTCCGTCGACCGAGGCACGGGAAGCCGACCTTGGCGAGGCTCTTCTTCACACACAGGTACTTGTATGTCACACTACCCCCCACCCCCCCTCACCATTCCCCACCTCCCTTACTTCCCCCTTACCCCTTTACCTCCGCGGACCTACCCTTCCTTTCACCTTTAATTCTGGTCCTCCCCTTTCCTCTCCTTCTTTATCTACCTCTGTTTCTCCCCCCCCACTCCCCCCATCTTTATTTTATTTCCTTATTCCTCTCCCTTTGCTTCTTTCGTTCCCTTTCCTTTCGGTCTTACCACCTCTCTTCCCCCCTTCCCTCTCCCTCACTCTCCTTTTCCCCTTATCCTTTACCATCCCCCCTTTTTTACCCCCCCCCCCTTCTCCCCTAGCTCTTATCCCCTCTTCTCCTGTCCCTACGCTAACCCTTCCCCCCCTCGACGTTCTCTTATGTTTTATCTCCTTTCTTTCCTTGTTATCCTTTCCTCCCTCCCTCCCCCCCCCCCCTCTCTCTCTCTCTCTCTCTCTCGCTCGCTCTCTCTCTCTCGCTCTCTCTCTCTCTTTCTCTCTTTCTCTCTCTCTCTCTCGCTCTCTCTCTTTCTCTCTCTCTCTCCTTGTCTTGGTTATCTCATCTTTGCCGGAGCTTAAATCTCATATATTTCTACCTGACAAACCACAGACATATTTATTTTTTCACACTTCTTCACTTTTAAAAATTTATTCCTTACTTCTTACGACGATTATTGCTTCTTCGCCCTCCCCCCTCTTTTTCCGATTTTATCTCCTTCACTCACAGCCTTCCCCCTCCTATCTCCCCCTCCCCTCCCCCTTCTTTGACGCGAGATCGATGCGTTAAGATGCTAGATGTTTGATAAGAAAGTGGCCATCTCATTTCTGAGACTTATAAATGGAGGGAGGGAGGGAAGGTAGGGGGAGGGAGGGGAGGGAGGGAGGGAGGGAGGGAGAGGGGGGATAGGAGGAGAGAGAGAGAGAGAGAGAGAGAGAGAGAGAGAGAGAGAGAGAGAGAGAGAGAGAGAGAGAGAGAGAGAGAGAGAGAGAGATAACTGCTCTTTGCACCCAGCCTCCAGCATGTAATATAGCCAATCACAAGCCAGCTTAATGTCACGTGACTCTGTGTCCTCGTGACGTCAGTACTTTGTTTTGATGACGTAGGATTGAAAAAAAAAAAAATGAAAAGCGCTTCGTAAAATCTCCTATGAACGAAATTAAAAAGAAACATTATCTCATTAGCATTGATTTGTTGTAGCAGATGACACGAATAAAATGCAATTAGAAAGACAGTAATATATAATACAAACTTCATAACATACAAATGAAAGTTATTCATTTGCAAACTGGTTATAGTATATCATCACATCCAATTAGCAGTGACAGATGCGGGAAAGTAGGCATAACAACAGTGAGAGTGAGAAAAAACATGAAGCATTAAAGCATTACTGTTAACACCTGACTGCCTGGTTCCTGTTCCTTCTCCTACGAGGTCTTGAGAGTGACTGGCACTGAACTTCTCCTGTCGGCCGATAGATGGCTCTGTCTGAGGTAGTACAGCTTTTCAATTATATTTCCTCTTTTTATTTCATATATATATTTTTATATCATATATTTTTTATATATCATATATATATTTTTCATGTTTGCTTTGCACTGAGTATCGCCAAAGGCAGTATTATACATTAAAAATAAAATTGAAAAAGATTAAATACTTGCCAAAAAAGCAAAACCCTTCAGGTTATTTTCGAAAGAACTCACCCAAAAAAGTAAAAAAAAAAAAAAAAAAAATCTCAGATTTAGAAAAAAAAGAAGTCATGACTTTTTTTATATATATTTCTAACTCTCACATTCAAATATATTTTCCAATGAAGTAAAAGGTATTAGCTGTGATAATTATGATGTCGACGATAATATTATAGTGATAATAATAATAATAATAACAATGATGGTAATAACAATAATAAAAATGATAATAACAATGATAATGATAACAATAATAAAAATAATAACAAAACAACAACACAACAATAATAATAGTAATAATAATAACAACAACAATACTAACAGACAAACAAATAGCTACACCGAAAAAAACAATAATCCTCGTGCAATAATAATAATGACAAAAACAACAATAACAACAACAACAACAACAACAACAACAACAATAATAATAATAATAATAATAATAATAATAATAATAATAATAATAGCAACAGCATCAACATAATAATAATAATAATAATAATAATAATAATAATAATAATAATAATAATAATAATAATAATAATAATAACAATAATGATAAAACCAAATCCAAAAGCCACACTCCCTAAGTTAAAAATAATAAAAATAATAATAATAATAATAGACTAAGGCGCTATAACGGGCGCTCACACGCGCACGCACGCACCCTGGGTCTCATCCGAGGCAGTTCCTTATAGAGGAGACGCCAGAGCAGAAACCCGGTCATCGGTGAGTTAACGACCAAATCACCTAATGAGGTAATTACGGGTTAAGTGCTCGTGTGAATGTGTAATTGCTTTGTCTGTGTCATTGGTGGTTAGCGGGGTCGTGCGTTTGTTTGTTCGTGTGGTTTGGGTGTTTGTTTTTTTGTTTGCTTTTATGTTATTGGTGTTGTTTCGTTGTTGTTTTTGTTGTTGATGTAATTATTATTATTATTATTATTATTATTATTATTATTATTATTATTATTATCATTATCATCATCATCATCATCATCATCATCATCATCATCATCATCATCATCATCATCATCATCATCATCATCATCATCATCATCACATCATCATCATCATCATCACCATCATCATCATCATCATCATCACCATCATCAGAAGATCATTAACACCATAACTTACTTACCTGTGTCTTCATCTATTCTCAAAATAAAATAATTTCTTAGACTCCGCTTTGTAATAGTGAACATCATACCTCGTTTTCTTTACCTTGAGGCAGTACATCCCAGACTCCTTTAATTTTCAGTAATTTTTTTATAATGAGAAAAATGTGTTTTAACTTTTGTTTTCTTGTCGGCGTCCGTTTGTGGGATGTTTTAATGTCACTCTTTCAATTTGCATTTTGTTTTATGTTCTCTTTCTATTTACTGCGAAAGAGAAGGAGGAGGAAAGACCGGAGAAGGAGGAGGAGAAGGAAAAAAGGAAGGGGAAGAGGAGGAGAAGGAGGAGTTGGAGGAGGAGGAAGGGTGCAGAAGGAAGAGGAGGAGGAGAAGGAGGAAGAAGAGGAACTGGAAGAAAAAAGGGGGAGAGGAGGAGGAGAGAGAAGGAGGAGGAGGAAGAGGAAGAGGAAGAGGAAGAAGAGAAAGAGGAAGGAGGGAGGGAGGAGGAAGAAGAGGAGGAGCAGGAAGTGAAGGAGGAGGGGGGAGGAGGAAGAAGTGGAGGAGGAGGAGGATTAGAATGAGGAGGATAGGAGGAGGGGGAGAGGAGTAACAAGTGGAAGAGGAGGAGGAGGAAGAAGAGGAAGAGGAAAAAGAAGAAAGGTAAAGTATACGACAAAGATACAGAAAGAGGATGAAGAAGAGAATGCGAATAATCACAATAATAAAGATTTAAAAAACATTCAGAAAAATATATCAAAAAGCCTGCCAACTGAAGAGCGACTTTGATCTCTCGCTGTTCCTCATCTGTCTCTTCTCCCCTCATGTATCGCCCTCTCTCTTCCTCCTCATTATCCTCGACTCCCCTCAATCACGCTTCAACCTTCCACCATCTTTATTGCCAATTTTCTTCCCCTCTTTCGCTCCCTTTCTCTTTTTTATCTGTGTTTCTGTCTTTGCTTATCACCAGAACTTGTAGTTTTAGAATCTTTCACCTTATTAGATATTAATATAATCGGATGCGCCGTGGGACATTAATTAATTAAATGAAAAAAAAAAACAATAATAGATTAATAAGCAGGTATGCGTGGGTGTGTCTGTGTTTTTGTGCATAAACACACACATGGATATGTGTGTGTGTGTCTATACATATGTATGCGCGCGCGCACACACACACACACACACACACACACACACACACACACACACACACACACACACACACACACACACACACACACACACACAACAACCCCACACACACACACACACACACACACACACACACACACACACACACACACACACACACATATATAATATATATATCATATATAATATCATATATATATATATATATATTATATATATATATATATATATATATATATATATATATATATATATATATATATATATAATATATACGTATATACATAATCAGCCCTAAGACTTGCAATAGGAGCAGACAAGAGCGACAGCGAGCCAGGACGCCATTTGCTTGCCAAGACCGAGAGAGAGAAAGTGAAAGCAGGAGATCGAACCTCCTGTTGGACGCGTCGCTTCCTGCTTGGCTCAGAGAAGCGGCGATTTCGAATTCTGATAAAGTGCTGTGATGTGGGTTTAATGGTGGCGGGGGGGGGGGGGTGATAGCGATGGTAATGAGGATGATAAGCTTATTGATTGTGCAGATGGTCATGATAGTGTTGATTGTGACAGTGGTGGTGATAATGATAATTATGATAATAGTAATAGCAGTAATGGAAATAATGATAGTAATAATAATGATGATGATGAATAATAATAATAATAATAAGAAGAAGAAGAAGAAGAAGAAAAAGAAGAAGAAGAATGATAATGAAATAAGATAATAATAATGATAATAATAATCATGAAGATGATAGTAAGAGTAATAATAACAATAAAGATGATAACAATAATAATAATTACATTAATAATATTACTGATAATAATGGTGATGAAAGTAATGATAACAATGACAACAATACTAATAAATGATGATAACAATAACAGCAATAATGAAAATGACAATAATAATATTCGTTATGAGACAAAGAAGCAAAATAAAAAAGTAATGATGAAGACACTGATGATAATTTGTAATATTCACTCATGTCCGAAGATTCCTTAACTATTTAAGTGAACGATACTCAGCAACATATATTACAGTGTACGGAAATAACTGTTTCTTTTTCTTTTTAATTCTTGGCCGTGAGTTTGTCTTAGAATGATAATGTTAACTTGCTCGTTGTAACTGTTGTGTTTTAGAAGTGTTTAGCCTAAGGATGACTTTG
>NC_051411.1:26013029-26023029 GCF_015228065.2 Penaeus monodon
AAGCAAGAGGTAGAGAGAGTTAGAAAGAAATATAGAGGTAGATAGAGGGAGATAGAGAGAGGGAGGGAGAGAGAGAGAGAGAGAGAGAGAGAGAGAGAGAGAGGAGAGAGAGAGAGAGGGAGAGAGAGAGAGAGAGAGAAGAGAGAGAGAGAGAGAGAGAGAGAGAGAGAGAGAGAGAGAGAGAGAGAGAGAGAGAGAGAGAGAGAGAGAGAGAGAGAGAAAGAGAGAGAGACTGAGATTAAGAGAAATAGAGAGAGGCAAAGAGAGAGAAAGAAGCAGACAGACAGTAGACACACACACACACACACACACACACACACACACACACACACACATAGCGATCTCTACACTACACATAACTCCAAGAGAAATTGTAGCGCAACATAAATATTAGTTCAACTTACTACCGCTAGATGGCATCGACGGAGGAGAAAAGGCGTCACACTTGAAAGCATCTTGAACTCACCTACAAGAAAAAAAATAAAAAAAAATAGTATTGATGAAAACACAGACAGGAAGTTGTCAGAATACATTACAAGATTTATTTTATTCAACATGACCTTGTCAAAAGATGTTTCAGGAAAGCTGTGTTGTTTTTATATCGTTTTTTATAGTTTTTTTTTTTTTTTTTTTTTTTTTGAGTTCCGTTGTTCGCAGAACATTTATTCTAAAGTGTAAACGTTGTTTAATCTTTGGAAACCGCCTATGTAAAGCTTATTAAATAAATAAATAAATATATTTTTTCTTCTGCTTCATCTTCATCATCATCTCCTTCTTCTTCTTCTTCTTCTCTTTCTTCTTCTTTTTCTTCTTCTTTTTTTCTTTTCTCTCTCTCTTTCATTCATTCTATTTCTCTTTCTTTCCTTCATTCTTGTTTTCTTTCTTTCTCTCTTCCTTTCTCTTTTGCAAACGTATGCGTCTCTCCTTCGTATCTACCTTCACCATTATCGTTATCACACCCACCTGCATTATCACAATCACCCGAATCACCATCATCTGTACCTTATCAGTACCTCAGACGTCACTATTCCACCATCCGTTCACTATCACCTTCCCATACATCACTGTAATGGTGGCATGGGGGGAGGGGGGGTAACGGAGGAGAGAATGCGAGAGTGAAAGGGGAGAAAGAGGGAAGAGGTGAAAGGGAGGAGAGGGAGAGAGGAAGAAAAGGGACGGAGGAGAGAATGGGAGAGAGTGAAAGGGAGAGAGGAAGAGTAAGGGAGAGAGGGTAGAAAGGAAAGGAGAGGGAGGGAGGAGGAAGGGAGAAAGGGAGATAGAGGGAAAATGCGGTAGAGAGGAAGAAAAGGGAAGGAGAAATGAAAAGGAAGAAAGTAAGGGGAATGATAAGGAGATGGGGAAAAAGATGGGAAGAAGAAGGGAAAAAGAAGATGAGGGAAGAAGAGAGGAGAAGGTGAAAAAAGTGATAAAGATAAAAAAAAGAACGGGAACAAGGAGAAGGATAAAAGGAGCAGAGAAGGATAAGGGAGGAAGTGGAGGGAAGAAGGGAGGAGATAGAGAAAGGGGGAGATGGAGAAAGGAGGAAGGGGAAAAGGGAGAATGGAGAAGTAGAAGGGGGAAGAGGTTAGAAGGGGGAGAAAAGGGGAGTGGGAGAAGGGAGAAAGGGGGAAGAGGTAGAAGGAGGAGAAAGGAGAAGGAGGAGAAGAGATAGAATCAGGAAAAGGGAGAAGAGGTAGAAGGATAAAAAAGAAAGAGAAAGAGGACAAAAAGAAGAAAGGAGAATGGAGAAGAGGTAGAAAGGGAGGAGGGGAGAAAGAGGGGAGAGGAGGAGGGAGGAAAGGCATGCAGCTAATGCGCAAAGAAGAATTTTGAGTCTTTTTTTATCTGCGTTGGGCGTGAAACAGGCAATCTCGAAGGGCGATGAAAAAGTGGTATTTTGAAGGATGAGAGGAAGAGAAATAGGGAGAAGGAGGTAGAAAAAGAGGAGAGAAAAAAAAGGCAAGAGAGGATGACACAAAAAAAAGAACAAAGGAGAAAAGATAGCAATGAGAGAGGGATGTACCAAGGAGACTAAAAAATAAAGGAAGAGAGGAGAAAGAGGAAAGACAGAAGGGCAAAGAAGACAGGAAGAGGAAAGAAGGAAGAGAGAGAAGAAGATAAAGAAGGGAAGGAGATGAGAAAATAGGATGTTAAAGGAAGGAAAAGAAAGAGAGAGAAGAAGAAAAATGTGAAAAAGAAGAAAATAAAGAAGAAAATGTGCGAGAAACAGGGAGACAGAATAAACAAGAAATAAAGACAAACAAAAATAAGAGAAGAGGAAAAAGAGACAAAAGAAGGATAAAAAAGATAAAAGATAAACCAAAGGAAGACAAAAGTAGAAAGTAAAAATCGAAAAGAAGAAAAGGTAATAAAGCAATAATTGAAAAAGACAAATAAACGAAGTAAAAAAATAAAAATAAAAATAAAAATAATAATGATAATAATAATAAAATAATAATAATAATAATAAAATATATACATATATATAAATAAATAATATATATATATATATATATATATATATATATATATATATATATATATATATAAATTAAAAGAATCTCCAGAGATAAACAAGAAACTGAATAAATGTGTTAAAAATATGTAAAGATTAAATACGAAAGACTGAACGAGCGTCAAGAACTAAAAATTAATGGAAGATGCACAACAGAAAATATTTTAGAGCCACGAAAGAATTGAATAAGAGAAAAAAATATTGATAATAATATTAATATAAATATTATTAATATTACTACTACTGCTAATGGTACTAATAACAACAACAACAACAATACTACTACTACTACTACTACTACTACTGATAATAATAATAATAATAATAATAATAATAATAATAATAATAATAATGAAAACAATAATAGTAGTAGTAGTAGTAGTAGTAGTAGTAGTAGTAGTAGTAGTAGTAATAATAATAATAATAATAATAATAATAATAATAATAATAATAATGATGATAACAATAATAATGATAATAATCACGATAACGATAGTTTTGAAAATTGTATCAATGACAATAATGATATTAATAATAATAATTATAACAACAACAGCAACAACAACAACAACAACAATGATAATATAATAATAATAAAAACAATAATGATAATAATAATAATAACAACAATAATAATGATAATGATAATGATAATAATAAAGATAAAAATACCAATACTAATGATAATAAACATCAAAAGGAGTTCCCAGAGGTCAGAGAGGTCACGGAGAGGTCAAAGGAGAGGTCAAGGTCATAGCAGCAAGTTCCTGGTGAGACCCGACACCGCCCCCTCCCCCCCCCCCCTCCGCAATATTTCTCTCTCTCCTCTTCTTCTATTCCTTTGTCCCCCTCCCCTCACCCTCCTCCTCTCATCACCCCCTCCCCTCCCCTCTCCTTTCATCACCCCCTTCCCCTTCCCCTCCCTTCGCTTTATAATGTTAGCCCCATACCCCCTCCCCCTCCACCCTATGATCGCTTACCCCTCTCCTCTTATCCCCTACCCTCTCACCCCCCTTTCCTCCCTCCCCCTCCCTTCCTCTTGGAAAAATACATTGGGAGAGCGAGAAGAGAGAGAGAGAGAGAGAGAGAGAGAGAGAGAAAGGAAGAGAGAGAAGAGAGAGAGAGAGAGAGAGAGAGAGAGAGAGGAGAGAGGAGAGAGAGAGAGAGAGAGATGAGAGAGAAGAAAGGAAAGAAGGGAAAGAGAGGAGGAAAGGGAGAGGAGGAGAGGAGAGAGGAGAAGAGGCAAGGGGGGGGAAGGGCACCAAGGAGGGAAGGAGGAGGAGAAGAAGGAGCGGAGGGGAAGGGGGGGGGAAGAATAAGGGGAGGGGGGGGGGTGAGGGGTCTGCAAAGGAGGGGAAGGAGGGGAGAGAATGGATACGCGTGGAGGGGAGGGGGGGAGAAATGAGGGGGTCGGGAGGGGTAGGTGGTGTGGGTGGAGAGAGAGGCGGGAGCATATGACTTGTGAAGGGGCTGTAGTGTCAGGTGGCGTGAATGGGCGCATATCTGTGTGATGCTGGTTTATTTGTAAGTAGCCCGTGGAGAACAATAATGTCGGTTGTCCAGTGTTGGTTGGTTTTGCTGTTGAATGGTGTACGTTTTGTTTTTGTAAGTGCGTGTGAGCCTCTCGTGTGTTCCTTATTTGGATCGTAGAAGGACGCTCCTATCTTAACAGTCATACACCCACTATTTACCAACACTGCCACACAACTACACATACAGTATACATATTCACACTCATACATACACCCACATACATACAGTAACATAAACATGCACACAAACAAATACACCTTACCACGCATACTCAGTAACACATACACACATACCAGGCACCTTCTGGTCACCTCTGTACACAGGGCCAAGAACTGCACAAAACACAAGGTCACTTTTAAGAATAATTATCTGCACAATTTGCATGAAAATGTGGGTATGTGCTGTGAACAACGGATTTACAACTTAACCTTTCCCATTTGCGACTCTGAACTCCAATACCGTGTAAGCAGACCATTTATTTTTTGCTATTATTCACTACCCTTCACTGTGAGTGTCTGGATTTACTGTATTCATCACACTCCATACTCCAAAGGTTATCGGCATCGCACTCGTCATCACAACCTTTACCTACTTCACCACTTACACGCTTTTAATTGTTTCGTCCTTGGATAACTGGATAACTGTGCACACTGATGACCCCTTGACCCTATCTCCCACCCTCCCCCCGCCCCCAGCCTCTCTCATGACCTCCCTTCGTTGCCCTCTCGTCCCCTGCCGGCACCCCTATCCCTTGGGAGCCTGTTACCTGCCTCTTGGTTTCTGTTCTCTGGTTCCTATTCCATGCCTCACTGCCTCCTTGCTACTTGCCCCCTTCCCCCTGTTCTCTGCCTCCTCCTCCCTGCCTCTCTGCCTCCTGTCTACCTTCTTCTTGTTTCGTTGCTCCCTGCCTCTCTGCTTTCTGCTTTCTATACTGTACCTCCTCGTTTTCTTTCCTACCCTCTGTTTACTTCTCCCTGCTCCTCTGGCTCCTGCTCCCTGCCTCCCTGCCACTTGCCTCCTAACTCCTGTTGGTCCCAACATCTCCGCCTCCTGCTCCCTGCCTCCCTGTCTCCTGCTCCCTGCCTCCCTGTCTCCTGCTTCTCTGCCACCCTGTCTCCTGCTTCTCTGCCACCGTCTCCTGTTTTCTGTTCCCGGTTCCTCGCCTCTTTTTGTTCTCCGTTATCCCTGTCCGCTTTCCCATTTCCCATCCTCTCTCCTCCTCCCCCACACACCTTACCCCTCCTCCCCTTCCCCATCTTCTCTTTCCCCCTCCCCACCCCCTTTACCCTCCCCCTACCCTCTTCTCCCCCCCCCTCCCCCTGAAGTATGCACCTGACCACGCCCAAACTCTGGACATGCCTAAGATAAGCGAAACACACATTGGCGATAAGGCGTGTGGGTTCAGATTTACAGCTGATACGAGCAATAAAATTAGATGCAGATACTTTGCTTTTATCATTAAGCTATGCGATCTCTGTTCATAGAGTAGGTCATAAACACGATGCTAAATGAGATAATTCAACGTTAGTATCAAATATGAACTGATAAGTTGTATAAACATGCTACAGTGGCATAATGTAACGAATATAAAAGAAAATGTTAGTATTTTATTAAATGATCTTGTATCAGTGGTAATCTATAATGAATTATAATCAAAAAAATGTCTGTATTAATTATATGGTTTAAGCGAGGATAATCATATTGAATGTTAACAAGTCTAAAAAACACAACGAAGTATCACAAGTAACTTATGACTATTAACAAACATAAAAGTAACAACAAAAGATTGAATTATATACAGATGATAAGACGAAGAAACAGATATGATAATATAATGATGTATATAACTGGATGATATGATAAGGGATGATGATGATCGATGATGATAATGATAATGATGATAATAATGATGATGATGATAATGATGATGATAATGATGATGATGATGATGATGATGATGATGATAATGATAATGATAATGATAATGATAATGATAATGATAATGATAATGATAATGACAATGATAATGATAACGATAATTGATGATGACGAGAAGAGAATAAGAAGGAAACACAAAAAAAGAGAGAAAACAACAAAACAAAACAAAGCACAAACAACAAGGCCTCATCAACCAATAAAACCGAAAACAATCACCCACCGCTCGACGCACGTGAGGCCAGACCTGCAACAAGGCCTCAACTCGCCTCTGCTGTTAGCGTGGTCGGCGGAGCATATAACGGGGTGTGTGTGTGTGTGATGCAACTGTGTTTTATGATGACGGTGATGATAGCAATTAGAGCAAGAGTGAATTTTGTTATGTTGATGATGACCAGATTGTGAAAACTATGCGGAGTGAGGAGATATTTGCGTTAATGATGACGATGATGATAATACTTATTATACTTATGATGATAATAATGGTGATGATGATGATAACAACAACATTAATAAGAATGATAAAAAATAAGTTGTGATAATGACAATAATTATGATAATAATAATTATCAATATTATCATTATCATCATTATTATATCATTATTATTATTATTACTATTATTATCATTATTATTATTATTATTATTATTATTATCATTCATTATTGGTATTATTATTATAATCGTTATTGCCATTATCATTATTATTATCATTATTTTTTATTATTATCATTATTATCACTGTTATTATTACCATTACTATTATCCATAATATCAGTATCAATCACAAGGCAAACACTCCTCCCCCACCGCGATCCCACAGCATCCCCACCGAGATCCCACAGCATCCCCACCGAGATCCCACAGCATCCCAGACCCACAGATCCCCGAAACAGATCCCCACGAGACCCACACACAATGAGACCAGCATCCCCAAGCAAGATCCCACGAGTCACTCACATCCCACGAGATCCCGACCAAAGATGAAGATCACACGATAAGCTCCCACCGAGATCCCACAGCATCCCCACCGAGATCCCACAGCATCCCCACCGAGATCCCACAGCATCCCCACCGAGATCCCACAGCATCCCCACCGCGATCCCACAGCATCCCCACCGAGATCCCACAGCATCCCCACCGAGATCCCACAGCATCCAGACCCAAAAATCGCCTTAAAGCGTCAGCCAACAGCCCAACAAAGGGGGACGTAGGCTTCTGACCCCAAGCAAGAGCGGCCGAGCTGTGCACTTCCTCGTTAGCGTGATCGCCGGACCGAAATATGACTTGGTTTAATGATAGACTCGATTCACCTTTGTGATATAATTTTCCTGCCTTTCTCTTCGTCTTAACCTCTTCCTTTTAGTCGTTTTCGGGTCGGTTCCTTCTTGCTTTTCTTTCGTGTTTTTACGTTTATTTATTTATTTTTCATTTTATTATTATTTTTTTTAAGGTACGATTTTTTTTTTTCGTTTTTACGTTCCATTTTTCTCAGTGTTTCTTTTTCTTTCTTTCTTTTTTGGTTTATCTATCTCCTCTTCTTTCTCCCTTCTTATCTTTATTCCCATTTTCTTTCGCTCATCTTTCCTACGCTCTTCAGTCTTCTTTCTATTGGCCTTTCTCCTTTGTTCTCCCTTTGCTTCTGCCTTCTTTCGTTATCGTGTTATTCTTCTACTTTTACCTCTGCTTCATCCCTTTCCTTTCTTTTCTTTTCTCTTTCTTCTTCGTCGTCGTCATTTTCATCATCGTATTTTACCCTCCTCCTCCTCTATCTTCTTTTCTCTTTCTCTCCTTTTCCTCCTCTTCGTCCTACTCCTCCAGTATCTCCTCTTCCTCCTTCTTCACTCCCTTCTCCGCATACTTAGATATCTCGTTGTTTCCTTCTTCTTGACCATCTCTTCTTTTTCTTTTACTTTTTCTTTTACCTTTCTTCTTTTCTTCTTCCTCGCCTTCTTCTTCTTCTTCTTTTACTTCTTTTTCTTCTTCTTTTTCTTCTTCTTCTTCTTCTTCGTCTTCTCCCCCTTCCACCTCCTCATCTTCCACCACCTCTTCCTCCTCTACAACCACCTCCTCCACCTTCTCCTTTTCTCCACCTCCTTCACCACCTCCTCCCCCTCCTCCTCCTCTCCTCCTCCTCCTCCTCCCCTCCTCCCTTATCTCCTCCTCCTCCTCCCCCTCCTCCTCCTCCTCCTCCTTTACCTCCTCCTCCCCCACCTCCACCTCCTCCGCCGCCAGCCATCTTTATCTCGCCCATTCTCCTCGATAATAGGGCGTTAGAAGAGCGTCTCTCCGTCTTGCCCGCAGAGCCAATGGGCGTGGGAGCAGCAGAGCTTGACTGAGAGATCGTCCAAGATACATGCCTTTCTTGGCAGACTGTTTGTTTATGTGTGCTGGTTAGGGTGAGTGATAGCGTGTGCGAGGAGGGTTGAGTGCAGATGTACGTGTACGTGGATGCATGTACGTGCTCATACCCGCAAATATATCTGAATATGAGGTTTACACGTAAAAGACCATTTGTTCTTGCGAGTACGATATACATTGCTAATATTCGCATGCTGGCAATCACACGGAGACTTCAACGAGCAGTAAGAACATAGCTCATGACCAGCCTCCCCCCCACCACTCACTTCCCTGCCATGTGTAGTTCATGCACGCACGCATGTCACACTTTCCCCCCAAGCACGAGCGGTAGACGTCATGCGCACGTGCGTTTCGTGTATACGCATACGAGTCCGCAGACGAGCGTAGTGCATGCGTGAGCCCGCGATCGACACTCGCTTATGACATACGCATTTACGAATGAATGGGGAGTGAGGGGCTGAAAGCAGTCTAACCCCACTAATAACCTTTTTTTCCCGTGTATATCCGCGTGTATCTTTATCTAACATTTTTAGTGTATCTCTTCTCTTATCACGTCGGAATCCTAGAGATGTTTTACGCGAGTGAGTGCATGGGACACTTAAGAGGAAGGGTAGGGGAGGGGGCAGGGATGGGGGGTTAGGAGAGGGGCCAGGGGGTTGGGGGAAGGTTAGAGGGTAGGGCGCGTGGCTAGATGGAAGGGGGAGGGGTTAAAGGGGAGGGGGTGGAGGGATAGAAGGTAGGGCCTTGAGGAGGTGAAATAGAGATGGAAAAAGAGAAGAGAAGTTTGAGAAGATGGGCCGGGGGGGGACCGGGGGTAGGGGGTTCGGTAGGATAGCAGGATAGCAAGAGGCGGGGGGGCAAGGACACAAGAGGACAGTCGACAAAGGTGACGAATGGCCATCGTCTTGATCCCGGCTGAGCCCCTGGACCCGTCATGGCCAGCCAGCGTGGGGGGAGGGGGAGGGGAGGAGGCGCTAGTCGAAAACACATATAGGTTTATTTATATGTGAGCCTGTGTGTCTATCTGTATGTTTCTCTGCCTTTCTGTGTCTGTCTCTGTTGCTGTTTATTGTCTGTCTATCTATTTTCCTCTCTCTCTGTCTGCTTGTCTGCTTGTCTGCCTATCTGTCTATCTGTCTGATTCTGTCTCTTTCTCTCTCTCGCTCTGTCCCCAAACCCAATCGAAAGTATTTATAACAACACGACACAAACAAAACAATCCATTCCAACTAAATATGTCGAGGCTGCAATTCAAAAAAAAAAAAAAAAAAAAAAAAAAAAAAACTTTTCAAAAATCATGCGAGAGACAAATGATTAATGCATAATAGCGGATGATAATTGGACATCAGAGTGACCATTAATAATACACGAAAGACTTGGGCAAACGACGCATTTCTTTTGTGATGCGCAGGCAGAGAGGGAGGGAGAAGAGGGAGGGAGGGAGGGAGGGGGGAGGGACGGAGGGAGGGAGGGAGGGAGGGAGGGAAGGAAGGAGGAAAGGATGGAATGGAGGGAGGAGGTTCAGGGAAGAGAGGGGGAGGGAGGAAGTGGAAGCATTATAGGTATGAAGCAAATGGAGAGAGAGTAACAAAACACACACACACACACACACACATCTATGAGTCACAAAATGCGAAAAACAGAAGAATAAAAAAG
>NC_051411.1:26028029-26033029 GCF_015228065.2 Penaeus monodon
ATCTACCTCTATCTGCGTATCTATCTATCAATCTTTAAAAAAACAGTAAAAAATAGAAAAAATAAAATAAAATAAATGAGGAAATATACAAGTCGACAAAACCGACATCAGTGACAAAGACAGCTCGTGATGCCGTTATGAAGGAAGTGGAAAAAAAAACGGCGCTAAGGCATTATATATTCTTTAGTCTCAATTCTTCTTCTTTTCGTTTCTTTACCTCGAATCCTTACCCCTCCCCCCCCTCACACACGCACACGCATAGTCGCTTCACTTCGCCTTTTCTTCATATTATTTATTTCTTATATTATCACAATCTCCTTCTTCTTTGTCCTTTCTCCTACTTTCATATTATTCAATAAAAAAATCCTTTTGTATCGATATGAAAATATTGCTAAAATATTGTTTTTTTTTTAGGTATAAAAAAGTTACCACGCAAGTAGTACATATAAGTAATGTAAATCAGTTATCTTAAAGATAGCAAATATATAAGTAACTAATAATACTAAGTATATTTATAAATATTGACAGTAAGTATAAGTAAATATAAGTAAATAGTAAGCATAGGGATAGTAAAGTATAAAGAATAAGTATAATATCGAGAAGATATAAATAAATACAAAGTAAAGTGCGTTTGGAACAGTTCGCAAGGTAGTAAATAATAATAATTATTATAAGTATAGTAAAAGGCAGTTGCAATCTAAAAAAACGGTAAATATAAGTAAATAAAGTAAAGATCAATACAGATAGAGTACAACTATGAACCATTAAATATAAATAAACGTTAATTACAGTAAAATAAAGGTGGCTACAGTATAAGCATACCAAACAGTAAAAAGAAGTACGCAGAACGTAACTTTAAATAATAATAAGTCGCAACAGATACGCACCGTTAATAGGGATTGTTCAGTATGACGCTACAATAAATCTAATTATTGGTTTTGCTACAAATCTAGTCGTTTTACGCTTTCCCTTATTAAAGCTGATGAATACTACGGAGGCGTGTATTACGTACAAATATGTACATGTACAAGGAAGCCAATTATTACGGTTTTAACAAGCACATACATGTAGACACAGAGACAAACGTATATATACATACGCATAGATAGATTGGTGAAATAGATAGAGCAGTAGATAGATCGATATGTGGAGAGACAGATAGATAGATAGATGGTAGATAGTTAAATAAGTAGATAGATAGACTGACAGATAGATAGATAGATAGATAGAAGATAGATAGATAGATAGAGAGAGAGAGAGAGAGAGAGAGAGAGAGAGAGAGAGAGAGAGAGAGAGAGAGAGAGAGAGAGAGAGAGAGAGAGAGAGAGAGAGAGAGAGAGAGAGAGAGAGAGAGAGAGAGAGAGAGAGAAGGAGATTGACAGACAGATAAACAGATAGACAGAAAGACAGAAAAACAGATAGATAAACAGTCAGATATAGACAAATAAAGAAATATAGAAACGTATACACAACCAGAGAAACGCATTAACGGTAATGGAAGCAGAAGGAACGAAAAAAAAACAGTAATAGAAGAATTACTTGAAGGAAATTATGTCTATTAGCACTAATCTGAGGAATAATCGAGGCCAAGAAGGAAGGTGAAGTAACGCTGCACGAACAGGAAGGAAACAGGAGAAAATTGTGATGATCAGGGAGAGAAGGAAAGGAAGGGGAGGAGAGAGAAAGGTGGGAGGAAGGAAACGGGGGAGGAGGTGTGTGTGAGAGAGAGGGAGAATGAGATATAGAGATAGATAGAGAGAGAGAGGGAGGGGAAGGGGAGAGAGAGGAAGGGAGAGAGAGGGAGGGAGAGAGAGGGAGGGAGAGAGAGAGAGAGAGAGAGAGAGAGAGAGAGAGAGAGAGAGAGAGAGAGAGAGAGAGAGAGAGAGAGAGAGAAACAGACAGACAGACACTGTAAGAAAATTAAAATAGAGACAATCTGATAAATGTATACAAATCTAAGAGAACCACATTAAAAAAAAAAAGAAAGGAAAGGCAGACGCAAAAGAACGCGAGGTCACGCCGGGTCAGGAAAGGTCAATGTCGAGGGCCAACTTTTCCAGCGCTTGAATGAGGCACTTTCTCCAGCGACGCCCTTAAGTGCCGTCTCAGAATTTCACTTTCTTCCCCCAGACACTCTCTTCGTCTTATCGTTAAATTTACTATGGCTATGAACCGCTCATTTCTTCGTGTGGTCTTTTGTGATTCGTTTGTTATTGTTGCTTTTTGTTTCTTATCTGTACCGCTTTCCTATTCATAACTCCTTTCACTACTAGCTTTAGAAAAAAAAAGAAACTTGATAGGACACATTCTCACATTTTATTCCATTTTTTTTCTATACACTCAAACGTATTTAGAGCTATAAATCCTTCACATCTAACACACTTTGTTTGTTTGGTCTGTTTGTTTGAACTATTGGCCATCACTCAACACCCCATCAACTTAATCAACCACATCATCTCTCTCAGATCGACACACCACTTCCCTGCCACTCAAAAACACCACGCATTTCATTCAAATTTATCGCTTGTACATTACTATTTTCCAAACACGACCCCCCCTCCCCCCCCCATCCTCCACTGTAGCATCTCGACAAACAGGAAGCGAGCGAGGGCGAGAAAGACCCATTAAGAGTGAAGTAAAGTTATTGAGTTTTATTTTTGAAGTTTTATTTTGATCGGCGAGCAAGCGTGAGGTCAGCTGAGTCAAGGGAAAGAGAGTGTGGTTTTATTTTTCATTTTCTCTCTCTCTTTTTTTCTATTCATTAATTTTCTTTACAGTTATGTGTTTGGTGCTAAGGGTTCTAATATATTAATATTATTATTGTTGTTATGTACTTAATTCTTTATTATTGTTATTATTGTTGTTTTTATTAATGTTGTTTTTATCTTTACTAGCAGCAGTGTTGTTTTTGTTGTCATTATTATGCTTATCATGGTTATAATTATGATTATTATCATCACAATCATAATCACGTTATAATTGTTGTTGTTGTTATTGTTACCATTATAACCATTATCAACATCATCACCCGTCTCATTATCTTAAATTAAGTTTATTCTGAACTTTCTTATATTCTTAGTTATTCTCTCTCTTCCCCCTCCCCCACCTCTTCCTTTCTTCTTCCTCTCCTCTCCCTTTCCCTCTCCTCTTTCCCCAAATCTTCTCCCTATCTTCTACTTCCTCTTTCAAGCCGAAAGACTAGCTAACTGATTAGCTGACAAACCCACAAACTGATTACTTAACTAACAAATGACTAACCGATAAGCTGTCTAAAAGAGTAACTAACCAACTGACAAAGTGACTTACCAACGAGCTAACTACCCACTGACCAACTTCCTACTTAACAACTTACTGACAAACCAAGTGACTGACAAACAAACCACTTACCCAGCCGATCAACCGACTAACAAACCGACTAACCGACCACCCTACCAACCGACCAACCGACTAACAAACCGGCCAACCAACCAATCAAGCGACTAACCGACCAACCAATCAACCGACCAACCAGAAACCCGACCAACCAATCAACCGACCAACCAGGTGACTAATTCCAGAAACACCCGATGCGAGACGGAGCGAGCGAGAGGCCTTGGCGCCAATGAGAACAAAGGGGCTGATTATGCTAAGTGGCTGATAATACGGGCTGATGCAAAGGAGGTGGTGGAGGGGGAGGGGGTGGAGGGGGATATGATGGAGAGGGGGGTGGGGTGGAGGGGGAGGGGGTGGAGGGGGATATGATGGAGAGGGGGTGGGGTGGAGGGGGAGGGGGTGGAGGGGGATATGATGGAGAGGGGGGGTGGAGGCGGTGGTAGAGGGGGAGGGGGTGGAGGAGGTGGTGGAGGGTGGAGGTGGAAAGGGAGAGTGCAGAAAGGTTGTGGTGGAGATAGGAGGGAGGAGATAAAGGGGAGGGAGAAGAGAGAGGAGAGGGGAAATGAAGAGGAAATGGAAATATAGAAATGAGGGAGAAGAGATGAGGGAGAGGAGGTGGAGCTGGAGGCTAGAGCAAGATGGAGGAAGTTGAGCGAGCACGAAAGAGGATGAAAGAAAGTGAAGGAGGGAAAAAATGAAAACAAACAGTTTGCTACCTTCCTCTCCATATTTTCCTTCTGTCTTATCTCCGTTTCTATCATTTCTCCCACAATCAACTTCTCTTTTCTTCATACTCCTCTCTCTTTTTCTCTCCCTTTTCCTCGCCCTTCCTTCTCCCCCTTCTTTCCTCCTCTTCCTCCCCCTTCCCTACTCCTCCCCTCCTCCTCCTCCCCCTTCCCTACTCCTCCTCCTCCTCCCCCCTCCCCATCCTCCCTCTCCTCCACCTCTTCCTCCTCCACCTGCATTCCTCCAAATCATCCTTGACCGAAATAAGGAGACTCGGCAAAGACCTTTTATAACTGGCATGAAGGTGGGCGAGGGCGTAATGTCGGAAAGAGAGAGAGAGAGAGAGAGAGAAAGGGGGAGAGAGAGAGAGAGAGGGGGAGAGAGAGAGAGAGAGAGAGTGAGAGGAGAGAGAGAGAGAGAGAGAGAGAGAGAGAGAGAGAGAGAGAGAGAGAGTGAGAGAGAGAGAGGGAGAGAGAGAGAGTGAGGAGAGAGAGAGAGAGAGAGAGAGAGAGAGAGAGAGAGAGGGAGGGAGGGAGGGAGAGGGGGGGAGGGAGGGAGGGAGGAAGACAACAGAGAGGAAGGGAGGGAATAAAACAGGAGAGGAAGGAAGGAAATGAAAGTGAAAGGGAGAGAGAGAGGAGGGTGGAGAAAGGCGGTAGAGGAGAAAGGAATAACAACGAAAGGAGGAAGAAATGAAGGAAAGTCGTGCGTATCTGTCTCGTTTCCTTTCGTGTGTTTATCTCTTCCTACTTATCTCCCTCTCAGTATACCTCTTTCACTTTCTGTATGTTTCTATGTTTCTTCGGTCTCTCTCTCTCTCTCAGTTTATTCATCTACCTCTATTAATCATCTATCTATCTATCTCTCCCTTTTATTCGCCAAAAAAAAAAAAAAAAAAAAAA
>NC_051411.1:26048029-26053029 GCF_015228065.2 Penaeus monodon
AAAGAGGAGAGAAGAAGAACGAAAGAAAAAGTGGAAGCGAAAGCCGAGTAGAGAGGAAGAGGAAGAAAAGGGAAGAGTAAGAAGACGTTCAACATAAGAAGACTTGACACTCGGTTATTTTCAGTAGCAAAGAACGAAGAAAGTCAACGACTTAGTATTAGTTTTATGCCCTATCGAATTCCCCTGTCTCAGAGATAAAAAATGGAAGAGAGATATAAATGAGAAAAGAAATGACTCAGAGAGGAGAAGGAAGAGAGTCAGAGCGAAGAAAGAAAGAAGAGGAGAGAGAAAGGAAAGAGAGAGAAGAGAGAGAGAGAGAGGAGAGGAGAGAGAAGAGAGAGGGAAGAAAGAAAGAAAGAGAGAGAGAGAGAGAGAGAGGAGAGAGAGAGTGGGAGGAGAGGAGAGAGGAAGGAAAAAAAAGAGAGGAGAGAGAGAGAGATGAGAGAGGGAGGGGAAGGGGGACCTGTTGAGAGAGAGAGAGAGAGAGAGAGAGAGAGAGAGAGGAAAGAGAAAATAAAGAGCAAGGGCCAGAGAAAAGGAGGAAGAGAGGGCACGAGGTACCCAGCCCACTTGCCCGCCATGCCCTGAGGCGAGGCTGCAGCGGACGGGAAGTACCGTTGCATATTGCATAAACTACTTTCATGCACGACTTTTACTCGCGCGTTTGCATGGTCGTGTCTCTCAAACCATGAATGCAAACCTGCTAAGACGAAACACATCAACACTAATTCGTTATTGTGTCTGCGTCGCCCTTTGCGCTTCCCGCTCGTCTTTTGTTTTGAGACACAAAAAAAAACGGTATCTAGCTCACGCCCATTGCCTTGGAGAGGGAAAAAAGAAGAAGGTATCGCTCAGCTTACAAGGAAACAGGTGATACTCAACTTCATGAGATAGATCAAGTGGAAAAGAGAAATTGAAAATCGAAATGTAATATTAGTTTGCTGAGTCGAATCACTGTCTCGAGTTTCATGAGTCGAAGAGAATCGAAATGGAAATACAAATCGTCCAATCTATATTGAGATTCTTTTTACACTCTCTCTTTTTTTCTCTCTGCCAAACGAACGATTATTGTTATTATTGGCTTTCTTATCTGTTCTTGTCTTTTCGCTCTTCTCTCCCTTTTTATATCGATTTCCCCCTGTCTTTTCCCGCTCTAAAAAATGGCTCCAGAAATATTAAACTCGAAACATTCACAATGACTCACCTCAATGCTTGCGCTCGAGCGATGGTCCTTGTGAAGGTAACTGAGCTGCGTTGCGCGTTCTCCTCCGTCCTTCGCTCTCTGCTAGGACTCAAGGGAAGGGAAATCAGGGAGTCCTTTTCTCTCTTTCTTGTGGGACACTCGGGCAAGTGACTCCCTCGAAGGAAGCGCCCTAGGACACAGGGACACTGGTAGGATGCGTGGGTAGGATTTTCAGGTGGGGGTTTCTAGAAGCTTTGGCAACGGTGTAGGATGGAGGTGGTGGGGGTCCCCGAAGGAGGAGGGGGTGGGGGGGAACAATGCAATGAAAACAATAAAATAGAACAACAGAAGCAATACAAAAACTGAGGTAAATGGGAAGAAGGTAGACGAATTATCGATAAAGGGAAGACTCAGAAGTGGGATAACAGAGGAAATGAAGTCTAACTACGAGAGTAGACTTGGGGAAACAGGGGATAAAAAGAGGGCTTGGGAGAAAGTGACAAACACGTAGAGGAAGCGAAGGCGGCGGAGAAGGCTAGCAAGAGGTATTTGGTTGGTCCTGAGATTCGTGTAAGACGAGAGGGGGAGAGAAAAGGAAAGATTAGGGAAGAAGAGAAAGTGAAATGTTTAAAAAATGGAGGTAGAGGGGGAGGGAGGTCGAGAGAGGGGGGGGTCGTCTCCTCGGGCTCACAGGACAGGTAGATTGAGGGCGGGGGAGGAGGGAGGGGGCGCAGGAGGGGCGGGGGGGGACGGGCAGTGGTCGAGATCACTCCTGGCGTTCAGGGGGGGCATCCTCGGCTCGAGTACATCACAGGGCGGGAGATACACTCGGCTCCTTCCGCTGGCTATCTATTCGCATTCATCAGATTTCTTTCTGATCTCGAGTTCGCACTGGATTACTGCTCTTTTCTCCCGCTGTCTCTCTCTCTTTGGCCTCTCAGGCGGATCACTTCCCGCGCCAGACACCTCCGTCTCGGGCGCCTCGGCGGTCCAGCTCGAAGGAATACGACACCACAATTGGCACTCCGGGGCGGCTCCCTGGCACTGGCACCTGCTTGGGGTGGGCACTGAACAGAAGCTCAGGCATCCGACACACAATCACACTATCTTACGCGTGCGCGCAAGCGAGCAACGGCGAGGAGGGAGATGCTCGCAGAGAACGGAAAAAGGTAAAAGTTCAATGGAACACTATTGCGTCTCTTGTAAAGTTCACTTTGGGCACGCTGCACACAGGGCAGGGCAGGGCAGGCAGGGCGTGAGGCTGGTGGCACGGGCCTGGCACTCCGTCGCCGTGATAATCCCGCACGATGGCACTTAGCGAGGCACTGGCGGCGGCGGCGGCGGCGGCAGTGACAGGGCGCGTGTGCGGATCCTCCACAGCCAACACGAGCACTGGCTGACCCACATCCACCCGCAGCCCTCGGAGCCCTTTCTCCAACGCCGCCGCCAACTTTCCTGCCTTTAAGAAAGTCCGTGTGTGTGTATGTGTGTGTGTGTGAGGCTGCTTCGCTTCACTCTCCCCTCGGCTCTTCGCTCGCGTCCGAAGCGGTCGGAGGGAATCACTCTGGACGAACGTTTACGTCATTACAGCAGCTTCCTTGGGTGATTTCAATGCTGGCCCAGACGAGAAATTTCCTCGCGAGAATAGATCCCAAAACAACGCGAAGCAAAGAGCACGGGGGGAGGGGGGAGAGTTCAACAGGGGAAGCGGAAGGAAGGGGGAAGAGGAATCCAATAAAAAAAAAAGCTAAACAAAGCGCTAGAAGTGTCTTCAGAGGGAAGTGTAATGCTAGAAGTGATTGCTGGAGACAGGAGAAGAAGCCGAGATCCCGCTGTCACATGTGAGCCGAGGCGGCGGCCCGGACGAGAGAGTGAAAGTGGTGTGGCGATGGTGCGGGGGGGGGGGGGGCTCGGCGCGGCGATGGTGACGGCGATGGTGCGCTTATGGTGCTGCTCAGAGACGCTGGTTCTGCTGGTCATGGAGGGGAAGATAGAGGGGGACTGGATCCGGTATGGCAATGGTAATCCCATGAGAAAATATAAAAGTAAGAAAGAAATCGTTTGAAAATAAAGATAAAAACGAAATGACAATCTAGCTAACGGCCGATACAGGTCGTAACATACGCCACCATGCTCGGGACATTTGATTTTTTCCATGAGCGCAATCGTCACCCCTCCTCCCCTCCTCCCCCTCCTGTCATACCTTCCCCCTCCCTCCACTTCCTCCCTTCCTCTCTCCCCCCTCCCCTCTCCTTCCTCTCGCCTCAACACCTCCTCCCTCCCCTTTCCCTCACTCTACCCCCTCCCTCCCCTTCTCCCCTCCCCTCTCCTTCTCTCCCTCAATTCACCCCCTCCTTCCCTCCCTTCTTCATCCCCTCCCTCCTACCTCCCTTCCCCCCCCCCCCTACCTCCTCCGAGCGCAACCATCCGCACCCCTTCCTCCCCCCTCCCCCCGCCCCCCAAGCGTTGCTGTTACTTTTCCCGCGAGTCTCAAGGACGCCGCTCGAGCCCCGCCGGAGGGACGCGCTCCGGGCGGACGCAGCGGGCGCGCGAGACAATAAACGAATTGGGTAATAAAAAAGGAAAAAGGAGCAAGGGGAAATATAGACGCCCACGCGCACGCCCACACACGTACACTCGTGCACAGTAGGCGAGCGAGTCTGTGTTCTTATGCGTATCTGTGTGTGTTTGTGGGTGTAAGTGTTTGTGTGTGTGTTTGTGGGTGTAAGTGTTTGTGTGTGTTTGTGGGTGTAAGTGTTTGTGTGTGTGTGTGTGTGTGTGTGTGTGTGTGGTGTGTGTGTGTGTGTGTGTGTGTGTGTGTGTGTTTGTGTGTGTGTGTGTGTGTGTTTATATATATATAATATATATATGAATTATATATATATATATAATATATATATATATATATATATATATATATATATATATATATATATATATATATATATATACGTACGTATGTATTATGTATGTGAATGTATAATCCAAAAAAATAATGCCGCACCTTAAACCCAACCTTTCGAAAAGAGAAAAAAAGAGTAATACACATACATACATATATGCATATATGTAATCATCTCTAAATGCATGAACACACGCACAGACTCGAACATTTTAAGCACAAAACACTCCCTAACGGGGTTTTCCCGAGCAATGTCAATCAAGACCCTATAGGCATAAATCCAACTCGGTTAAATGCAACGCCCAAATCCGGTAGTTTTTTCCTGTTCTGACATAATTTCGGTGTTCTGTGTCACCACGTAACACGCCAACTCCTGTTCATGGCGCTCTCTCGTTACTCAATATTACTGCAGACTTGTATTTCTTCATTGTCATTGATTTCGCATGTATGGGCCATTAAAGTATTATCATTATTTATTTATTTATTTATTTTTACGGTAGTTGTCTCCTTTTCCGAAATCTTTTCATTGATGCCCCCCCCCCCTTCCTCCCTCCATCTGTCCATCCATTCCCTCCATCCATACCCTCCTTCCCTTCCCTATATCTCCCCTCTCTCCAACCCTCCCTGTTTCTCTCCACCCTCCTTCTTTCCCTCCTTTCCCACCCTCCTCCCTTTCTCTCCACCCTCCTTTCATTCCTCCCTCTCTCTCCCTTTCTCTCCAACCCTCCCTCTTTCCCTCTCCTTCCCTCAAAAAAGTACTGAACGAACCCTCACTGATTCGACTCGCGAACCTGAACCGTTAGACGAACCCGAAGGAGGGAGCTTCCGGGCAAATCGATGTTATTACGACAAATGATGATTGAATCTTTTTCGCTTTTACTTTAAAGATACTCTTGATCTACAACGAGGCCCGGC
>NC_051411.1:26058029-26060529 GCF_015228065.2 Penaeus monodon
TTTTTTTTTTTTTCCAAGGTGAAGGTGAGTGTGGCCTGTGGAATCCAATAAAGGAATTTAAAGTTAGAATAAAATACAACACTGAGGGTTTTTTCTCGAAAATGCTGATAATTTCGTAGATCTATCTCTATATCTATCTATCTATCTGCCTGTCTGTCTATCTATCTATCTATCTATACATGTACATATAGATATATATATATAAATCGAGGATATACATATTAAAATTATAGTCTCAAAAGTATGTGTACACGGGATGAATTGCCATGGTTGTTGTTGTCATTATTGTTGTTGTTTATTCCACTTATCAATAAAACTCAATCTATTTAGTTTGGAAAAATATAAATCACCGTAATGATATGAAACATTTTTATTTATAATTGATTTCAGCGCGGATTAATGACTACCGTTTTCATTGTCTGAAGTGAGACATTTCGTACAAGACTGTCATGCTTTGAAGAAAAACGAAATCAGGGGAGATAGTGCAAAGAAAGAAGGAGGGAAGTGGAGGAAAGGAAGGAAGGAAGGAGAGAAGGAGAGAGAAAAAATGGGAGAATATTAAGAATACTGTTAAAATGAGAGATGGGAGATAGAGCAAATCAGAGACAAACAGCGTGAGAGAGAGAGAGAGAGAGAGAGAGAGAGAGAGAGAGAGAGAGAGAGAGAGAGAGAGAGAGAGAGAGAGAGAGAGAGAAGAGAGAGAGAGAGGAGAGAAGATAGAGATATAAGATATAGATATAAGAAGATGAGAATATATATAAAGAGAAATATATGATAATATAATATAGATATAGAATATAAATAAACAGAGAGAGAGGAGAGAGAGAGAGAGTGAGAGAGAGAGAGAGAGAGAAGAAAGACGAAAGAGAGAGAGAGAGAGGAGAAGAAGAGAAGCAGAGAGAGGAGAAAGAGAGAGTGAAGAGACGACATAGAGAAAAGGAGAGAGAGATGAGAGAGAGACTGAGGAGCGAAGGAAAGAGAGAGAGATCCCAGTGAAAAAGATGAGAGAAAGCGACCACGAAGAAGGAGCGACCAAACCCCCCTTCCCCACGCACCACGTGAAAGCAAACAGACGAGGCAAAGGGGAGTTGGAAGAACATCAAAAGAAGGGAAAAGAATTCCCAGACTTTAGCCAGGAAGACGACCTTCGATTCCCTAGATCTAGTTCCTCGTCATTTCAACCTTTCTGGCTACGTTTAACAACTGATTCCCACCACTTCCTCATCTCTCCCTTGTCTATCTGTATATCTTTTTTCATTTTCTTTTCTGCTTCCTCTCTCCCTTCTTTCTCTTTATTCCCTCTTCCTCTCTTCCTCTCTTCTCTTTATTCCCCCTTCCTCTCTTCCCCTTTTCCTTTTCTCCTTCCCTCTGCTATTTCCCCCTTCCTCTTCCGTCTCCCCCCTATCCCTCTCCTTTCTCCCTTTCCCCTTCCCCCATTCCTCTCTTCCGTTCTTCCTTCCCGCTTCCTTCTCCCCCCCTTTTCCCCTCCTTTCTTATACCATCTTCTGACCTTGTAAATTTCATACAGTTTTCTGGCGCTGTTTGCTGTCCGGCCGAGCGTGGTGATCGGGAGAGCAAATTCTCCTTCTTTTTCTCTCTTATTCCGTTATTCTCCTCGTCTTTCTTATCTTCTTCCTGTTGTCTTCATTCATTGTTTTTCTTCCTCTTCATTTCGTTTATTTCTTTTTCTGTTTCGTCTGATTCTTTTTCGTTTTCTTCTTCTTCTTTTTCGTCTTCATCTTCTTTTTCGTCTTCTTCTTCTTTTTCGTCTTCATCGTCTTTTTCGTCTTCTTCTTCTTTTTCGTCTTCTGCTTCTTCTTCGTCTTTTTCGTCGTCTTCTTATTCTTATTTTTCATCTTCTTCTTCTTTTCTGTTTTCTCTTCTTTCTAATCTTCATTACTTCCATGTTTTTTTTTTCACTTTCTTTTTTATATATCTAAGTCCTTATTTTCTCTTCATCTTCATTTCTCACATCTCTCTTCGTTTTCCGTTTCTCTTTATTATCGCCTTTTCCCTCTTTACCATCCTTTCTCGTTTTCTTCTTTTTCTCTTCTTTCATTTATTTTTCTCTGGTTCCTCATTCCTCATTTTCACTTCTCTCTCTATTACACTTTCTTTTCTCTTCTTCATCCTCTTCATCTCCTTTGCATTTTATACATATCGAGAGAAAAAGTGAAAGGGGAATAGTGATAAATAGAGATAAAGAGAGGAATTGAAAAAAAAAAAACAAGAAAGACCTGCGAAAAAAGAATGACAGATATAGATAAAGAAAGATAGAGAGATAGATAGATAGATAAGAGTAAAAGAAAGATAGATGTGTATTTAGAGGTAGACAGATAGACATAAGTAGACCTATATAAAAAAGATGAATATAGATATACACAGAAAGTGAGATATGGATATAGGAAGATAAAATTAAGATATATATGTATAAAGAGAGAGAGAAAGAGAGAGAAAACAAAATAAACAAGCGAAAATAATCGAGGAAAGAATTTGAAGG
>NC_051411.1:26065529-26068029 GCF_015228065.2 Penaeus monodon
TATATATATATATATATATATATATATATATATATATATATATATATATATATATATATATATTTCTTTCTCTCTCTTCTCTGTCTCGTAGCAATAAGGAATCTGAATGCAGGAGAAAAAGGGAAGTAAGTAGAGAGAGAGAGAGAGAGAGAGAGAGAGAGAGAGAGAGAGAGAGAGAGAGAGATGAGAAGAGAGAGAAGAGAGAGAGAGAGAGAGAGAGAGAGAGAGAGAGAGAGAGAGAAGGAGAGAAGAGAGAGAGAGAGAGAGAGAAGACAGAAAGAGAGAGAGAGAGAGAGATGAGAAACGAAAGAGAGAGAGAGAGAGAGAGATGAGAAACAGAAAGAGAGAGAGAGAGAGAGAGAAACAGAAAGAGAGAGAGAGAGGAGAGAGAGAGAGAGAGAGAGAGAGAGCGAGGAAGACAACGCAAGTGGCCCACATAAGAGTACTTTTACACTTCCCCGATCGCCATCAAAGGCATGACACACTAGCGCATGACGTTCATAACACAAGGTCGACGGACTGAGTGTTGCCACGTGCAAGAGCCGGCCTGAGGCGGGGAACGAGGGGGCGAGGGGGTGGGGGGTCCTGTCGTAGGGAGAGAAGAGGGGGGGTGGAGGAGAAAGAAGGAGGAGGGATGGGGAGAGGGGAAGGGGGGGAAGGGAAAGGGGAGGGGGGGAGGAGGAAGAGAAAGAGGGGGGGAGGAAGGAAGGGGGAAGGAGGGAAGGGGGGAAGAGGGGGGAAGGGGAAAGGGGAGAGGGAGGGGGAGGGTGCAAGAGGACTCTTCAATGCCATTAGGGAAAGTCACCGAGAAAATTTAAAGACGTAACCAGCTGACGGTCCCGGGGGTGTACGAAACCTCGGTTACCGTAAGGCTGTGCGGATCTCTGCGCTGTACTCTCCCTTCTCTTTCTGCTTCTACTTCTTCTCCTCCTCCTCCTCCTTCTCCTCCTCTTCTTCTTCTTCTTCTTCCTCGTCCTCCTCCTGTTTCTCCTCCTCCACCTATCCCTCGTTCTCCTCCTCCTCCTCCTCCTCCTCCTCCTCCTCTTCCTTCCTATCCTCCTCGTGCTTTTCCTATTCCTCCTCCTCTTCCTCCCACCCTCCCTCCTTCTCCCTTCACCCTATTCTCCCTTCAATCCCAACCCCCTTCCAGTCCCCCTCCCCCCCCCTTTGTCCCTGGGTGCGCGGTGGCCAAATGTCATGACTATCGCACCGACAATGTAATTCACGGTCACTTTCAGATAGTGTGGTTAAGTGCACGGACAGATATAAGCAGATGCAGTTACCTATCTGCAAGAAAGAGAGGGAAAAGGATATTGCAGGGAAAGTACTGTTTCATTCTCTGGTCGCAGTTATATGCGCATTTAAGTAAATGTTAACTTACAAATCGCAAAATATAAAAAAACAAATCAAAACACAAAATTTACAAACACACACACACACATACACACACACATACACACACACACACACACACACACACACACACACACACACACACACACACACAACACACACACACACACACACACACACACACACACACATGTGGATATACAGACAGAGAGACAGGTAAATAGATACCTGCCAAAAATAGCATGTATCTCGTTCTGAAGAAGCTGCTCAAGCTGCCCCAGTAAGGAAGCAAAATTTCGGTCTATATTCCTGCCTCTTCTGATTTCAATATCTCTGTTTTATTTGGTTATCGTTTATGTTAAAAAGGTGGTAATAAGAAAATCAACAACAAGAGGAAGGGAAAAGGGAAAGTTTAAAAGAGTCTTTACCGGGAAACGAAAGCGAAAATGCCGCTGAGTGAGAATGGTGGAGAAAGGGGGAGACGAGGAGAGAAAGAAAAGGGGATGAGAGAGAGAGAGAGAGAGAGAGAGAGAGAGGAGAGAGAGAGAGAGAGGAGAGAGAAAGAGGGGGAGAGAGAGAGAGAGAGAGAGAGAGAGAAGATAGAGGGGAGAGAGAGAGAGAGAGAGAGAGAGGGGAGAGGAGGGAGAGAGGAGAGAAGAGAACGAGAGAAGAGAAAGAGAAGAGAGAGGGGGAGAGAGGAGAGAGAGAGAGAGAGAGAGAGGAGAGAGAGAGAAGAGAGAGAGAGAGAGAGAGAGAGAGAGAGAGAGAGAAAAGAGAGGAGAGAGAGAGAGAGGGAGAGAGAGAGAGAGAGAGAGAGAGAGAGGAGAGAGAGGAGAGAGAGAGAGAGAGAGAGAGAGAGAGAGAGAGAGAGAGAGAGAGAGAGAGAGAGAGATTCAGGGTGGTGTATAAACGAAAAGACAAGGCACTTAAAAGAAAGAGAAAAAATACGAAACAATAAAAGGAAAATAAAGAACCCAGAAAAAGAAAAGAAAAGAAAAAAAAGGAAACAAGAAAAAAACAAAAGATAACAAAGCAACAAACCGACAAAAAAAAAGGTAAGCAAAATTGACCAAGGAAGATAATAAACCTCCTTAGTCCCCTTCTGACGCAGCCTCGCCATACGGAATTTTAGCATTGAAAGTGAGCG
>NC_051411.1:26096428-26098928 GCF_015228065.2 Penaeus monodon
CTCTCTCTCTCTCTCTCTCTTTCGGTATTGCTCTTTCTTTCTCGCTCTCTCTCGCTCAATCTCTCTCTTTCCTTTTTCTCTCTCTCTCTCTTCCGTCTTGCTCCTCTTGCTTTCTCGCTCTCGCTCGTTCAATCTCTCTCTCTCTCTCTCTCTCTCTCTCTCTCTCTTCTCTCTTTCACACCCTCTTGTTCGCCCTTACTTTATTTGCATATTACTGACTTTTGATTTCTTTCTAAACACTAACAGCTCCATGTACATGTCTATCCTACAGAATGAATGACGGATTAATAGATGTTACGAGACAACTGCTTTTTATCTGTCCTTCATATTTTATCATCCTTGCTCAATATATATATATATATATATATATATATATATATATATATATATATATATTCCTTTTCCTCTAGTTTTTTTTTTTTTTTTTTTTGTTCTTCTGTTTCTATTTATAGAACAGAATTAGAGATTAGGACGAAATTACTTAACTATAAGGTATTTATGAAACTGTCAATACTTAGTCAGGCTTGATGATAAAAAATTTATGTACTACCTTTAATATTGTTAACAATAACATTGAGAATGAAAATAACAATATTATATTTCAGTCCCGTTTACAATTACCAAGGAAAAAAAACATTCTATAGTAAACCACACTATCATACCCCAATGAAGGTTTATAACCCCCTCCCCCCCTCCCCCTCCCTTTGCTCCCCCCTTAGCCCCCACCCCACCCCCACCCAGCAGCCACTCCCACCAGATGCCTGCAGGCGAATGGCGTAGTTAGCGGCACCTGCCTAATCCCTGCTGATTACAGATGCGCTCGTTTGGTTAATGGCTCATTTGAGGGCAAGGGGGAGGGGGGGGAGGGAGGTTGACGCAATACTTTGGGAAATTCGGGAGTGACTTGTGGGGTACAAGAAATCTCTTTCTCTCTCGCTTATTCTCTCTCTTCTCTCTCTCTCTCTCTCTCTCTCTCTCTCTCTCTCTCTCTCTCTCTCTCTCTCTCTCTCTCTCTCTCTCTCTTGGTCCCGAGTTCAATTCCCCGCCACGGCAGTTGTAAAAAATGCCTGCGGTCCGACTCTTGGCCGGAGCCTGATCTCACGGCGAGAAAAAAAACATATCGCCTTGAGAAATTAAACGTAGTTGTCGTAGAGGAAGTCGCCGGCGTGGCATAACAGGTATCGCGCTGAGCCTTAGTTGATTACGAAGGGCATCTAATCAGGTAAGGTAGGTACTGCCAAATAGCCTCTCGGTAATCCATTGGGAGAGGCCTAGATCCTGCAGTGGGATGAATGGCTGTTGAACAAACAAACAATATATGAGAGATGGATACACACACAGATAGATAGACAGATAGATAGATAGATAGATAGAGATAGATAGATAGAGAGAGAGAGAGAGAGAGAGAGAGAGAGAGAGAGAGAGAGAAGGAGGCAGAGAAGGAGAGAGGGAGAGAGGGAGAGAGGGAGAGAGGGAGAGAGAGAGAGAGAGAGAGAGAGGAGAGAGAGAGAGAGAAAAGCGAGAGAGAGAGAGAGAGAGAGAGAGAGAGAGAAGAGAGAGAGAAGAGAGAGAGAGAGAGAGACAGACAGACGGACACACACACAGACAGACAGACAAACAAAAACGCTATAGATACAGATAGATAAACCTATAGACATACAGATAGTCAGACATGCCCCTGCATACACACCCCTCCCCCAACACACACCTACGCACATACCTCAACCCCTTCCTTTGTTTCTTTCCGCCAGAGCCAACAGCGAGCCAAGCTAAACACTCGAGAGGGGGTGGGGGTTGGAGGCAAGAGTCACCTGCGAAGGATTTTACGAAAACCTTCGCTGGTGATTCGACAAGAATTTTTACACGTGGGAAAAATAGCCATTAAGTCAGTGATCTTTCTCAGTTTCTTTTTTTTTAAGTCAAGGATTGTTTTATTCGTTAAAAAAAATGTTGGTTCTGACATTGCGTTAAGTTCATTGTATTTGCGTTGTCTCATTGAGCTTGTTATATTAGGCAATTGTTTATGTAACCAAATATTGAGGTAAGATTTTTTAAAACTTACAGTAGCGTCAATATCATCATTCTTCATCGCTATTATTGACTTTACTGTTATTTCCATCATTTTATATCATTATCATTAATGCTATTACTTGTGATATCATCATTACCATCATCACCATCAACATCACCATCATCATTACCACTGTCACCATCATCATCAGGATCCTCATTCTCATCATCATCATCACCTCTGCAGTAAATAACGATAGCACACGTACTGTACTGCAATTGCCTTTCCCGACACTGCATCATCCTCATTACTCACCGCTTCCACCCTCCTCTTTACACACATGACTGAATGCCTCATAATTCAATTTAATCGCTTTTCATGAGACATTAAACATTTTCCCGAGTAGCTTCAAGCAGATATCGTCAAGGCCACGCGATTAGAGATTATGATAAAACATGTAACATTATGCAATTTATAGTACTAGTGTAG
>NC_051411.1:26118928-26120038 GCF_015228065.2 Penaeus monodon
TGTGTGCATATTTTAATATATTATTATTAATATAATATTTTTATATAATAATAATTATTATTTATATTTTTATTTATATATATAATTTATAAACGTGTAAAGAGTATGTATGTATTTGTACACCACACAAAACCACCACAACACACACACAACCCACACAACACACCAAAAAAACAAAATTATTATATATATTTATATTTTTATTATATAAAATATATATACATATATATATATTAATATATATATATTATATATTATATATCCATATATGTATAGTATTTTTAATGTTATTATATATTTATATATATATATAATTAATATATATATATAATATATATTATAAATATATATAATATTGGTGTGTGGGGGTTTGTGGTGTGGTTGTGTGTGGTGTGTGTGTTGTGTTGTGTGTGTGTGTGTGTGTGGGGGTTTGTATGTTAAAATTTCAAGTATAGTGTATTATTACATTATATTTATATATATATATATATTAATATAATATTATATATATATTGGTGTGTGTGTGGTGTTTTGTTGTGTTGTGTTTTGGGTGTGTGGGGTGTAGTATAAAATTTTTAAACAGAACATACCGTAAAAAAAAAAAAAATATATAATAATAATATAAAATAATATAATAATTAATATGTTTAATATATAATATATAATAATTATATATTATATATTATATATATAAATATAAAACCACACACATATATATATATATATATATATATATATATATATACAAAATATTTTGGTTGTATATAAATTTTCATATATTATATATATTATATATAATTATATATTTTTATATATATTTATTTGTGTGGTGGTGTGTGTGTGTGTGTGTGGTGTGGTGTGTGTGTTTTGTGGGTTTTGTGTGTGCGTTGTGTATGAGGATATATTTCTTTAAAATTTATTTCTATTTATTCAACACAACACACACACCCCAAAACATATTATATTATATATATATTATATAATATATATATTTTAATATATATTATACACACACAACCACACATATATATATTATATATATTATATATATATATATATATTTTTTATAATATATATATGTATAATATATATATATCATATATTTTTTAT
>NC_051411.1:26120138-26126080 GCF_015228065.2 Penaeus monodon
TACACTCACCCCCCGCCGCTCATTCTTCCATTCTCCCATGAGCATGCAAGATTACCGTGCACACTCACCTGCAATACACCTGTGTGAAATACCTGCGCGCAGAGGTAACTTTGCGTCATTACCTGCGATTAACTCCTTTGGGGGAGGGTAGAAGGGGAGAGGATAGGGGGAGTGGAGGGAGGGTAAGGGGAGAGGGGATAGAGGAGAGAGGGTGAGAAGAGGGGGGGGAGAGAAAAAGGGAGGGAAGAGGGGAGAAGGAGGGGTAGAGAAAGAGAGGAGAGCGGGGAAGAAGTGAATGGGGAAGACAGGGAAAGAGAGGGTAGAGGATAGGCAAGAAAAAGGGGGAAGAAGAGGTCAAAAAGGGAAAGGAGAGGGAAGAACGGAAGAGAAGGAAGAGTGAGAAGAGAGAAGAGAGATAAAAAGAGAGAAAGAAAAGAGAGAAGTGAAAAAAGGGAAATAGAAGTAAAGAAAAAAAAAAAGAGAAACTGGAGAACACGAGAGACGAAATAATAAAGAAAAAAAAAAACAGTAGGAGGGGAAGGGGGTGTAATAGATTAGGCAAGGGTTAACAATTAACTCAGTTCTCCTTAATATTAGTGTTGTAAGCGACGCCGGCCTCCCGCCCACCCCGAAAAATTTCTCTCTGCTTAATCAACATTTTCTCAACACGCACCTAATCATATTAGTCTGTTAATGAGGGTTGGAGGCTCGACATAGAATCTCGTCCCTGGTGAGGTGGAATAAGTTTTTTTGTTTAAGTTAAGAGGGGGTGAGGGGGTGACCATCGCTTTTTTTTGGGGGGGTATGGGGGTGGGGGTGGGGGTTTACAATAGTTTTTGAAGATTTTTATCTATACACACACACACATACACAAACGCAAACACACACGTACACACACACACACACACACACACACACACACACACATACACACACACACACACATACACACAACACACCACATATATATATATATACATATTAATATATATATTATATATATATTATATATATATATATATATATATAAATATATAAATATTTATGTATGTATGTAGATAAAAATCTTTCCTTTGTACCAATAACGCTATTCGTAATGATAATGACAAGAGAAAAGTAAAGGGAGGAAAACACCTTAAAAAAAGAGAGAGAAAATAAAAATGAGAGATAAAATGAAAAGAAAATCGAGGCTAAAAATCCAAAGATTAAAGAAAAGTCTTGGGTCAAGGGGAGGCGAGGGGGGAGGGGGAGGGGGGAGGAGTAAAGGAGGGGCGAGGGGGGGAGGGGGGAGGGGGGAGAGAGGGGGAAGGGAGGGGGAGGGGGGGAGTAAAGGGAAGGGAGATGAGGGGAAGGGAGGGGGATGGAAGGGAAGAGGGAGGAAAGAGGGAAGGAGATAGTAGGAGAGGGTGTGAAGAAAGAGGGGGGGAGGAAGAGAGAGAGAGAGAGCGAGGGAGAGGGAGAGGGAGAGGGAGAGGGAGAGGGAGAGAGATGGAGAGAGAGAAGAGAGAGAGGAGAGAGGGGAGAGAGAGAGAGAGAGAGAGAGAGAGAGAGAGAGAGAGAGAGAGAAACAGAAACAGACAGACAGACAAGCAGACAGACTTAGCAAGGGGGAGAGAAGGAGGAGGGACAGTGGGTAGTGGGGATAGAGGGGAGGAGAGGGTAGAGGGGAGGGGAGGGGGGAGCGGAGGGGGAACAGAGTGGTCGGGGGCCACACCGTAACGAGAAAAGTTTGTCGATGGTTCAGTTGCAGACGGACGGGAAAGGGGGGGAGGGGGGAGGGGCGAAAAACCCACAAAAACTCCTGCCCCCTTCTTGGTGGTCAACGAAGAGGAGGAAGAAGAAATGGAATAAAAGTGATAAGAAAGGGGAAGGTGGAGGAGTGAGGAGATGCCACAAAAATGTTTATCTCTGGTCACCGAGGAAGAAAGGAGAGGAGAAAGGAGAAAGAGAAGGAGAAAGGAGAAAGAGAAGAGAAAGGAGAAAGGAGAAAGAGAAAGGAGGGAAGGAGAAAGAGAAGGAGGGAAGAAGGGGGCGAAAGGAGAAATGAAAGAGGGAGGAGATAGCGAGAAGACAGAACATTCTTGTTGATTGTCGAAGAAGAAAAGGAGGAGGAACAGGAGGAGACGAAGAGGAGGAAGAGCAGTCGGGAAGAAAGAGAAAAAAAGGAAAGGGGAGATGAAAGAAAGGAAGGAAGAGGGTAGGCAAATCTGAAGGAAAGAAAGGAAGGATAGAAAGAAGGAAGGAAGCAAAGGATAGAAGTAGCGATGCGGAGGCACCATAAAAACTTTACTTTTCCTAATAGTGAAAGAGGAAGGGGAAAAGAAGGAAATAAAACAAGGAAGAAATTATTTGTTATTATTATTATTATTATTATCATTATTGTTATTATTATTATTTTATTATTATTATTTGCATTATTATTATTATTGTTATTATTATTATTATTATTATTATTGTTATTATTATTACTATAATAATAATAATAATAATAATAATAAAAATAAATTATTATTATTATTACTATTATTATTACTATTATTATTATTATTATTATTATTATTATTATTATTATTATCACTACAGCTGATATCTTCATAATTATTATCATCTTTATTATTCTTATTATCATTCTTCTTCTTCTTTTTCTTTTCTTCTTCTTCTTCTTCTTCTTCATCTTCTTCTTCTACTTCTTCTTCTTCTTCTTATTGTTATTATCATTATTATTTATTTATTTATTTATTTATATTGTTATCATTACTATTGTCATCATTATGTTTATCATCACCATCATTGTTATTATCATTATTATTATTATTATTATTGTTATTATTATTATTATTATTATTATTATTATTATTATTATTATTATTATTATTATTATTATTATTATTTTATTATTATTATTTTTATTATTATTAATTACGAGTATTTTTTATGTTGTTATTTTATCATTTTTATTACATTTTTATTATCATTTTTATATTATTATCAATTATTATTATTACTATTATATCATTATTATTTTTTTATTTTTATTATTATTATATTATTATTTTTATTATTATTATTTTTATTATTTTCTTTTATATTATTATTTTTATATCATTTCATTTTATTATTTTTATTTATGTAAAAAATAATAAAAAAAATAGTAATAAAAATTTAAAATAAAATAATAATAATAATAATAAAATAATGATGATGAGAGATGATGATGATGTGAATGGATGATGATGATGATGATGATGGGGTGTGATGATGATAATAATAAAAATAATAACAATAAGATTTTTAATAATAAAATAATAATAATAAAAATATAATAAAAATAATATTATTATTTTAATATTTTATTATTTTTTTATTATTTTTATATTATTATTATTATTTTTTCATTATTGTTATCATTATTTTTATTTTATCTTATTATTATTTTCATTATTATTATTTTTTATTTTTTTATTATTTTATTATTTTTATTTTTATTAATTATTATTATTATTATTATTATTTTTATTATCAGTATTATTATTTTTTTTATTGTTAAAATATTATCATAATATATCATCCTGATTTCATTATTGTTATTATATCATTTTTTTAATATTTCACGTTATCATTATTTTATGATGATGATGATGATATAATATAATAATAATAAAAATAAAATAATATAATAATATTATTATTTATTTTTTTTAATGATTTTTATTATTTTATTCTTTTTTTTCCCTTTTTCTTTTCTTCTTCTTATTTTTATTTTTATTTTATTTTTATTTATTAATTTTATTATTTTTTTATTATTATCATTTTTAATTATCATTATTTATTATTTTTTTTATTATTATATTTTTTTATTTTATTATTAAATTTTTATATTATTATTAATTTTTTATTTATTATTATTATATTAATTTATTATTTTTATTATTTATTATTATTATCATTATATTATTATCATTATTTTTATTATTATTATTATTATTATTATTATTATTTTTATCATTATTATTATTATTATTATCATTTAATTATTGTTGTTGTTGTTTTTTGTTCTCATTATAATAGTAATAGATAATAATAATAATAATAATAATAATAATAATAAAATATAATAATAAAATTAAAAAGATAATAATAATAATAATAAAATAATAATAATAATAATAATAATAAAAATAATAATAATAATAATAATAATAATAATAACAATAATAATAATAATGATAATAATAATAATAACAATAATAAATAATATAATAATAATAATAATAATAATAATGATAATAATAATAATAATAATAATGATAATAATAATATAACATAATAATAATAATAATAAATAATATATAAGTAATAATAATAATAATAATAATGATATAATATAATAGTAAAAAAAATAATAATAATAACAAAAAACAATAATAATAATAATAATAATAATAATAATAATAATAATAATAATAATAATAATAATAATAATAATAATAATAATAATAATAATAATAACAACAACAACAACAATAATAATGATAACAACAACAACAACAATAATAATAATGATAATAACAATAATAATAACAAATAATAATAACGAAATAATAACCACAACGCAACAACCTTTCCGATTTCTCCCGTGTGCTATATCCCCCTCCCTCCCCCTTCGCCCAAGCCCCCACTTGGCGCACACGAAATGAATTCCTGTTCCTGTGTGTCTAAGAGGAGCTGACGGCGGCGGGTGGTTAAGAGGCCGTCGGAATGGTGCCCTTAATCCACTTTATAAGGCGGTCTTATCAAGTTATTCCGTAAGTTTGCGCGGGCGAATGGGTGCGGCGGGGAGAGAGAGAGAGAGAAAGAGAGAGAGAGAGAGAGAGAGGGAGAGAGAGATGGAATGAGAGAGAAAAAGAAAGAGAGAGATAGAATAAGAGAAAGAGAGAGAGAGAGTCAAAGTCAAAGTCAAAGTCAAAGCACTTTATTCCATTAATTACAATGGTTCTTCTTTTTACATAGATAGTGACATCGTACAGTAATACAGAATAAGTAGAAACAATAGTAAATACAGTGGTACGAGAGATATAAAATAAAATAAAATAGAATAAGATGTTCACATCGTTAGAAATAATGTTACATGGTTTTGCATTGCATTTAAAAGCCTGATGTCATTGACAATTTAAAAGATGTTCCTTTAATTTCTTTTTGAAAGTAAGCAGGTTGGAGGTTTTTTCTAAAACATTGTGGTATGTTTGTTCCAGATCTCGGGGCCTCGGATTTGCATTGCCTTGACCCTGTTTCCGTGTATGATGTTTTTACGTGTAGAGAGTTAATCTGTCTGGTTTGGATGCCTGTTTTGTTACCAATTGTTTGTAGAGGCATTAACCAATGAGGATAGTCGCCCTTTATGAATTTATGAATGAGTATACATGTATCAAATTGACATTTTTGTTGAGCTTTTAGCCATTTCATTTTTTTTAAGTTGGGGTTATGTGGTCATGTTATTTACGTTGCCTATTGGGCCACTCTTGCGGCAAAGTTTTGTAGTTTTGTGCTTTTTGCATCTGAGTTTTGTTGGTTGAAACCCATTGTTGGAACAATAGTTTATAATGCTGAGTGCAAGGACTGTACAAAAAATAATTTTTCGTCTCAGTGGGGATTTGTTTTTATGTGAGTTAGGTATATCAGCGTGCCTATTATTTTTTGTGATGTTGTCAATGTGTGGGCTCCCAAAGTCATGTATCTGTCTATATGTACTCCTAGATTTTTCACAGAAGTGCTTGGTTTAATTTGATAGCCTTCAATTCTATGGTTGTGTTTAAAGGGATTTTTGGCTATGTTTTGCAGATGCCCTTTAAGATGCATGAGTTTTGTCGGGTTAGTTGAGGCGTTTTTGTCAAATACATTTTGCTTCGAATGTGAGTTTTTTCTTTGTCCAAAAAGGGGTATTA
>NC_051411.1:26141180-26148680 GCF_015228065.2 Penaeus monodon
CATTATTATTATTACTACTACTACTACTACTACTATAATCATTATCATTACTATTATAATAATCATTATAATCATTATTATTATTATCATCATTATTATTATCAACATTATTATTAGACATTATTATTATTACTGTTACTTCATTATGGCAGTTTCCCGTGACGACAAATTACGATCCTCAGTCACTTTGTCAAAATATCAGTGCCAGCCAGTCGACTCTCTTGACGATTCTAACAACAAATGACATTAACAGACAATTAGACATTCTGTTGAACGTAGGATAAATAATATAAATGCCACTGCTCCCTATAAGACCGAAATTGTTAGACGCCCCCCCCCCGGCTCCATGGATAAATGAGGATATCAAAACAGCTATAAATGACCGAAATAATCCTCACAAATCTCTCAAAACGAACGTAACTGACATCACTCTTCAGGCTGAATACAAACAAGGAGAGAGAAATGTTAAAAGATTAATGCAGTCTGCAAAAACGGTTCAGTTTCAAAATAAGTTTAATGAATGTAAAATACGACCCTAAAGAAACATGGAAAACTTCAAACATTAGCACAAAAAACAAACAAACAAATACTTGTTTAGATCTCTTAAGAAGTAGAACATCTGAACGAATACTTTGCTAATATCGGTAGACTCACTAATGAACAGCCAGCTGCTTCCACGGCCCCACAAAACACAACTAAGACAAGGCTCTCAACAAACGCCTTGAGACCACAATCAACAGGAGTAGAAACAACAGTCCTAACACTAAAACACTTGCGCGAGACTAAGGCTGTAGTAGTGGATAGTATTTTTCGGTTCATCAAAGAAAGCTTACCCGCAATTGCATTCTATTTAACTGTCATTACAAACACATCTATAGTCACCGGTACCTACTTTGGAAACATGGCTTCATATAATACCTGTTTTCAAATCGGGAGACACAGCAGAAATGAATAATAGTTGCCACCTAACTTTATTCCCAGTAATATCTACAGTGACAGAAAAAATGTTGCAAATCAACTATGAACATTCTTAGAATCCAATCACTTCATTTCTCAAGCGCAGCATGGGCTCAGATTAAGCTGTCCACTGAAACATCATTATTTAGAATCACCAACAATTTTTATGATAACAAAGACAAGTGTCAAATAATTCTACTCACATTGTGGGATCTATCAAAAGCATTTGGCAGTGTCAGCTATAAAATATTACTTACCAAAATGAAAAATCAAGGAAATGACAACTTTTGATTCAGAAGTTATCTATCCACAAGAACGCAGTCAGTCAAAATCCATAATAATATATCATCTAAGAAACCAGTCTCTTTCGGTGTCGCACAAGGCTCCATATTAGGCCCGATGTTATCCACTATATTCATTAATGGCCTGTCAACCATTGCAAACAACTGTCTCCTTGTCCAATATGCCGATGACTCTCAGTTCCTTCACGCTGCCCCTGTAAGCAATTTATATGAATTGATAGGAAATACTTACAGAAGCAAAGCTGTATTTTGATAACAATGGCCTCAAACTAAATCCTTAGAAAAGTCACTGTATTTTTATTGGCAGTCGACAAAAGATAGCCAAAATCCTCACAAACACAATCATGGAATTTAAAGTCTGTCATATTAAACTAATAATTTCAGGTAAACATCTAGGAGTACACGTAGACAGATACATGACTTTTGAGATACACATGGACAACATTGACGAAAACTAATGGGCACACCTTTTTTTTTTTTTTTTTTTTTTTTGGGGGGGGGGCACACCAATATTCCCAAATGACATAAAAAACAAAATCTCCACTAAGACGAGAATTTCTGTTGTACAAACCCTTGCTCTCAGCATTATAAACTACTTTTCCAACATACGGGGCTTAACCAACAAAACTTAAATACAAAACTTTGCCGAAAGAGTAGCAATAGGCAATATAAATAAACATGACCACATAATCCCCCATATAAACAAACTAAAATATTTAAAAGTTCAACAAAAATATCAATACAACACGTGTGTACTCATTCAAAATTCATAGAGAGTGACTATCCTCGTTGGTTAATGCCTCTACAAACAACAAAACAGGCGTCCAAACCAGACATTGACTCTCTGCACGTCAAGAGCTATGTACGGACACAGGTCAATTCCGAGGACCCGAGATCTGGAACAACCTACCGCAAAATATTAGAAACATGAAATGAATTATTTGCAAAATTAGATCAAAGGAACATCGTTTAAGTTGTCAGCGACGTCAGGCATTTAAATGCAAACTCCAACTAAACACCTCTATTTCTAATGATGTGGCCAGCTTTTTTTATTCTATTCTATTCTGTAACTCTTACACTAATATACTTAATATTGTTTCTATTTATCCTATTTATTACTATACGGCGCGATTACCATTGTAAAAAAATCGTAATCAATGAAATAAACTGTTTTGCCTTTGACTTGATTTACTACAATTACTGCTACTGCTATCATTATTATCATTGTAATTGCTGACATAATCATCATTAATAAAATCATTGTTACTATTGTTATTGTTATCGTCATTATAATTATCATCGTTATTATTAACGTCAGCTTCATCAACATAATAGTTATCATTATTGATATCACAATCATTATCCTCCGAATCAGCATCATCGACGTGGTCATCGCCATCGTCATTATTATCATTACCGTTACATTTATGACTATTGTTTTTGATGTTATATTCGGTGATACTTTAATCCTTGATATCACTGTGATAATTGATAATGGCGATCACTCTAGTTGCTAATAACGGTTGTTTTATCGATTACTGATTCCACTGCAGTGATCATATACAATTTAATTTCATGCTATCCTTTTTTTTTTATTATAATTACAATATTTTCAGAATAGCATTACCATAATTAGTTTTGTAATATAATCTTTAAAAATGCATTTTCATCCCTATTATTTTCATTTTCATCCCTATTATTTTCATGAGCCTCAGAGTTAACGATACCACAAAAGCCTTTGTTAACGTTATAAAAACCCGGCACAGCATATGGCCTGAATGCGAATTATTATTAGTGATAACGTAAAGCCAACAATGGCTATTTCTACGAAGAATCATGTACGTATAAGAAAAAAAGACATTGTAAACAAGAGTGACTTGCCTAGGAATTGCAAATCTCAGCCTTATGTGAGAGACGAATAAGAGGCATTCTCCTCTTCAATTGCTGTAATCGAGTGTTATGTTGTTATTGTAGATCCAGCACTGATCTATATTTGCGTGATGAGATTGTGGTTAGTTTTGTCATCGACGTGATATTACATTTTACACTGATATAAGCTTGGTGATTAGTTTAGAAAGGATTAAGAAAAATGATTTAAATGTTATAAAAACGAACATTATATATATATATATATATATATATATATATATATATATATATATATTATATATATATATGTATATATATACATATATATATATAAATCTATATATATATTATACACGCGCGCGCGCGCGACACACACACACACACACACACACACACACACACACACACACACACACACACACACACACACACACACATAAATATATATATATATATATATATATATATATATATATATATATATATATATATATGTATTATATATATATATATATATATATATATTAATATATATGTGTGTGTGTGTGTGTGTGTGTGTGTGTGTGTGTGTGTGTGTGTGTGTGTGTGTGTGTGTGTGTGTGTGTGTGTGTGTGTGTGTGTGTGTGTGTGTGTGTGTGTCTGTGTGTGTGTGTGTGTGTGTGTGTGTGTGTGTGTGTGTGTGTGTGTGTGTACACACAGTATATATATATATAATTATTATATATATATTATATATAATAATATATATATATATATATATATATACATGTATAAAATTGGCATAATAAATAAAGCTCAGATAATGTATTATAAATAATCGTAATCAAGCTTGTGATCGACTATGTTTCTCTATCTCTCTCCTATATTTTATCTCTCTCATTATATCTTTCACCTACTCTCTGTCATTTTCTCTCTCTACTCTCTTCCTCTCTCTCTCTCTCCTCTCATCTCTCTCTCTCTTCTCTCTCTCTCTCTCTCCATCTCTCTCTTCTCTCTCTCCTATCTCTTCTTCTTTCCTCTCCTTCTCTCCTCTCTCTCTCTCTCTCTCTCCTCTCTCTCTCTCTCCTCTCTCCTCTCTCTCCTCTCCTCCCTCTCCTCTCTCCTCTCTCTCTCTCTCTCTCTCTCTCTTTCTCTCTCTCTTCTCTCTTCTCTCTCTCTCTCTCTTTCTCTCTTTCGTTCTCTCTCTCTCTCTCTCTCTCTTTCCCTCTCTCTCTCTCTCTCTCTCCTCTCTCTCTCTCTCTCTCTCTCTCTCTCTCTCTATGTGTGTGTGTGTGTGTGTGTGTGTGTGTGTGTGTTTTAGATCATCCATTCTATCTTTTGTCACTCGAGCGTTAATAAAAGACAAAGGAATTTCGCAACCATGGTAGTTCATTGAGTCTATCCAGTGAGCGATGGCAGAGCTGAAAACGACAATATTATGATGAAAGCGGCGACGATTTCTCTTTGTTCTAATCACTCTTCATTCATCTCACGGATTCGGCGAGTGTCCTTATATTTAATTTCAAGGAAATCTATTCATTTTAAGTGTTTTGTTAGTGCCAATTTTGTGTTCTAGCCAAGTACAAGCATAAATTTCCTTTTATATATATATATATATATATATATATATATATATATATATATATATATATATATATATATATCTTTTATTTTATTTTATTTCATTTTTCTTTTTCTTTTTTTAATGTTCAAGGTTTCGGCAAGTATTTGGTGGGTTTTCTTAGGTTTCCGAAAAAAGCTGCGAACCTCTATTGCTGACCCCGGTTTTAAGCCTCTGATAGTCGGGCCAACTATGAACTGTAAAGACTGTACTTCCTCCTAATAATAGTTTTATTATCTTTTTATTTAAATTGTCAATTATTTACTTCATCTAGTTGTTATTATTGATTGTTTTCTTCGTATCAATTATTACCGTCATCTTTTTTCGTAATCATTTGCATTATTATCATATCAGTAATTGGTGTCATTATCACTTTTATTTTCATTAAGATAACAATATCGAATCATCGAATTATCACATCCATAATGCGTAAAATTACATGTTTTGCAAATGATTGTAGGCAACAGCGATCATAAGATAGATTATGAGCTTTCGGTTCTCTCTCTCTGTCTGTCTGTCTGTCTGCTTGTCTCTCTCTCTCTCTCTCTCTCTCTCTCTCTCTCTCTCTCTCTCTCTCTCTCTCTCTCTCTCTCTCTCTCTCTCTCTCTCTCTCTCTCTCTCTCTCTCTCTCTCTCTCTCTCTCTCTCTCTCTCTCCTCTCTCTCTCTCTCTCTCTCTCTCTCTCTCTCTCTCTCTCTACCTCATTTCAAGAAACGCATAGCAGCCAAGGGCGAGAAGCGTAAATAACAGGCGTGAAATAGGCCTACAGCCAGCGCAGGACACGCTACGCTGGTCCGCCCAATTTATCCCAAAATAGGCGTGGACAGTGGGCGGTGTGCGGTGTGCGGTGGGCGGTGGGCGGTGGGCGGTGGGCGGTGTTGGTCCCCCGTGGAGGAGGAGGCTCGGGAGGGAGGCTCCTCAAGCACCCCGCGCAGGAGGCCGGGAGGAAGCGCTACTGTAGGGGCTTCTGTGTTAGCCATCTCAGGGTTGTGGCCATCTCAGTCTCTGTCTCTTTGTCTCTCTCTCTCTCTCTCTCTCTCTCTCTCTCTCTCTCTCTCTCTCTCTCTCTCTCTCTCTCTCTCTCTCTTTCTCTCTCTCCCTCTCTATCTATCTACCTATCTATCTATCTATCCATTTATATATCTACCAATCTATTTATCTATCTATCTACTAATCTATCTATCTATCTATCTATCTATCTATCTATCTATCTACCAATCTATCCATCTATCTATCTACCAATCTGTCTATCTATCTATCTATCTACATAAACACACATATCAACAATGTGTGTTTCTGCCTCTACTTACCTCGTCCCCTTCGCGTGCCACTGTCCTTCTCGCCCTTCACTATTTCAAAGAACACGAAGTGAAAATAAACTGAACCTTAAAACGAGTAATTCGTTCAATGTAGTCCGCCCCCCCCCCCTTCCCCCGCTTCTCCGCGCCATTACCCTCTTTGTGGTCCAATCTCTCCGCCATTTCTCCCCTCCCCCCCGTATTATCCCCCTCCCCCCCGTATTATCCCCCTCCCCCCCTTCCCTCAAATCCCTAAATCCTTACCCTCCACATATTACCTTATTAGCCCTCCCCTCCCCTCCCCCCCCCCCCCTACACACGCATCCCCGCCTTCCTTGATTATTTTCTCCCTCCCCCCACCCCCCACCCCCCTCATTCACTTTTCTTCTCAAGGTGTAAATTACCTGCAGTGCTCCCCCCCCCCCCCCCGCGAATTCACCCACCACTCGCACGCATTTACACACGCAAAAAAAAATGTACATGCATGGTCATACATACACATGCAAACACCCGAAAATAATCACACACACACTAGCGTACACACACACACACATACACCCAAAGACGCGCACGTACACACACACAGACACACACACACACACCAACACACACAAATCCACACATATATATATACATACAGTAAATGTATATACGCATATATGTATATACACATCCTCCAAAGGCCTGATACTAAGTAGCGTGAAGGACCGCCCCTCGGGAGAGAGGATGAGGGGGGGGGGGGAAACAGGGGGAGGGATAAGTATTTTCTCATTTTTCTTATCTTTTAATTTTCACAGTTAGTCTGCTTCTCCCTTTTATCCGCCTTCATAAATGTTTCCTTTATTTTATTTTCTTATTTAGGGGTTTCTTCGTGTGTGAATGGGAATTTAATAAATTGTTATAGTAAATAACATGGTGTATTATTTTATCTCACCTTCCCTCTCTAGATAGATATATAAATATATAGACAAATGTGTGTATGTATATATGTATACATATATATATATATATATATATATATATATATATATATATATATATTATATATATATATATACATATATATACATACACACACATATATATATATATATATATATATATATATATATATATATATATATATATATATATAATACACATAAATATGTACATACACACACACACACACACACACACACACACACACACACACACACACACACACACACACACATCCAAGCTCATCATAGTCGCTGGCGAGACACCGCAGGCACGGGAGATGAAGTCCTGAGAGTGGCGGAGATGAACAGGAGAGAAGGTGCCAAGAAGGGGAGTGAGAGCCTTCGCCAGCCAGGCCTCAAAAGGGTGCGTCACAGATCCCCGGGAGGAGATGATGGGGCGCAGAGGCACGGCCGATTTTAGGTAGCCCATAGAAATGAGGGAGTCGACTCCCTGTTCACCAAGGTCCCGTTGATGACGTCCTCGCTTTCCTT
>NC_051411.1:26153680-26166180 GCF_015228065.2 Penaeus monodon
GCAAACACACATGCAACCTCGCCCGGCCTAAGGCATGCTGTCTCCTCCTTCCGACCGGCACTTTTATAGACTTTCTCCTTCAAGTTTGACTAATTAGGCTATTTCTCCGCCCCCCCTTATTCCCCCCCTCCCCATAAAACCCCCCCCTCCCCTCCCACCCCCGACTCTCTTGCTCCATCCACCCCCCCCCACCCCCCACTCCCCCCCCCAGCCCCTCCCCCTTTCCCCCCCTCCACCTCCCCCCCCCCCCCTCCTCCCTCCCCTCCACTCTCCCCCCCCAGCACCTCCCCCTCTCCCCTCCACTCTCCTCCCTCCTATCTTTCCCCTCATTGCCATCATTCCCCTCCCCCCCGCATCCTCTCCCTCATCTCCTCGCCTCTTCTCCATCACACTCACCCCTCAACCCTTCCCCTTCCCTTTCCCCTCCCCCTTTCCCTTCGTCCCTCCCCTTCCCCTCGTTCCTTCATCCCCCTCCTTCCCGATCTCCTAACCCACCTATTCCCATCCTTCTCCTCCCCATCTCCTCCCCCTGGCCACGCCCTTTTCCCTTCACCCCTCCCCCTGGCCCTTCCCCTTCACCCCTCCCCCCTGCTCCCCCTTTTCACCCCCTGCCCCCCCCCCCCCCTTTCCCCTCATCACCCCTTCCCCGGCCCCTCCCCTTCACCCCCCCCCCGGCCCTCCCCTTCCCCTTCACCCCTCCCCCTGGGGCCCCTACCCCCCTCCCCTTCACCCTCCCCTGCCCCCCCCCCCCGGCCCCTCCCTTCCCCCTTCCCCCCCCCCCTCCCCCCCCCCCCCCCTGGCCCTCCCCCTATGGCCCCTAAAACTTGGCCGATCGTCTACTCTCTTCTCCCGCCAGACCTTTCTAAACGGCTACCGGCTGAGGTTGGTTGCCAGGTTCGTTTTCCACGTTTTTTCTCTCTTTTTTTCCTTCTTCTTCCTTTTATCTTTTGTTGTTGTTCTCTCTTCCGAATTCATTGTTTACTGCGTCTACCTTTCTCTCTCTCTTTTTTGTTTTTCTTTTCTTTTTTCTTTTTGTATCTCTCTTTTTCCCGTTCTCTCCTTTTTCGTTTCTTCCCTTTTTTGTTTTTTTTTCGTTTTTTTTTGTTTTTTCTTTTTTGTTCTCTCCTTTCTTTTCTTTTATTTCTTTTTTTGTTCTCTTTCTTCTTCTCCTTCTCTCTCTCCTCTCTTTCTTCTCTTTTTTCTTTTCTCTATTTACTATTATTATATTTTATTGTTTTATCGTTGTCATCTTTAGTCTATCTTTTATGTGTTTTTTGACTTTTTTTGTTTACCCTCCCAATCTTTTTTTTTTCTTTTCTCTCTCTATGTTCTTTTTCAACCTTTCCCCCCCCTTTCCCCCTTCCCTATTTATTTTTCCCCCCTTTGCTCTCTCTCCCATTCCCTCCTTCCCTTTTCCTTTCTCATTCTTTTCTCCTCTCTTTCTCCTCCACCCTCTCCCTTTCCATCACTTTCTCTCCTTGCTTCTTCATTATTTCACTTCCTATTTTCTTCCGTTGTTTCTCTTCTTTTCTCCTTCTCCTTCTTTTCTTTTTCACCTTCTTCTTTCTTTCTTCCTCTCCTTCTTCTCTTTCTCTTCCTCTCTTTTTTCTCCTTCTATTTTTCTTCCTTTCCTTCTTCTCTTTTTCTTCTTCTGTTTCTTCTCTTCATTTCTTTGTCTCTCCATTCCTGCCTCTTCTACCATTCTTTAATTCTCTCCCATTTGTGGCTCCTTTTCTCCCTTCTTCTTCACCCTTCGTCCCTTCTCTTTATTTCACCTTCCTCTTCTTCTTCTCTCTTCCTCCTCCTTCTCTTCCTCCCATCCTCCATGTTATTTTCCTCTCTTCTTTTTCTCCCTTTTGTCTACTTTCTACGTTTGGCTTCCAATCTCTTTTCCATTTCTCCTTCTCTCTCTCTCTTCTCTCTCTCTCTCTCTCTCTCTCTCTCTCTCTCTCTCTCTCTCTCTCTTCTCTCTCTTTCTCTTTTCCCCTTTTCTCCCTCTCTTCTCCTCTTCCTTTTCTCTCCTTTCCTCTTTCTTCCTCCCTCTCTTTCTCTCTTCCTCTTTCTCCCTCCCTCTCTCCGCAACCACTTTTTCCTCCCTCTCTCCCCCTTCCTCTTTTTCCCTCCGTCTCTCTCCCTCCCCTTTCTCCCTTCCTCTCTCTCTCTCCCTCTTTCTCCTTCCTTCCTCTTTCTCCCTCCCTCTCTCTCCCTTTCCTCTTTTTCCTTTTCCCCCTCCCTTCTTTTTTTCCCCCCCCCCTTTCCCCTCCTTTTTCCTCCCTCTTTCTCCCTCCTTTCCCTCCCCCTTCTCCCTCTTTCTCCCCCCCCTCCCCTCCCCTCTTTCCCCTCCCCCTTTTCTCCCTTCCTTTTCTTCCCTCCCTCCCCCCCTCTTCTCCTCCCCTCTCCCTCCCCCCCTCTCCCCCCCTTCCTCCCCCCCCTCCCCCTTTTCCCTCCCTCCCTATCCCCCCTCCTCCCTCCCCTCTTTCCCTCCACCCCCTCCCCCTCTCCCTTTCCCCTTTCTCCCCCCTTCTCCGCAAACCCCTTTTTTTCCCCCTTTGCCTCGTCAGTCAAGCATTTGCTGCTTGTTATTTGCTTTTTTTTATTTCTTTTTTTCTTTTTTTTTTTATTCGGTTCTTTCTTTTTGGGGCCCCTCTCTTTTTTTTATCTTCTCTCTGTCTGCCTTTTTTCCTTTTTTCTTTCTCGTTTTGGTTTTTTCTATTATCCTTTCTCTTTTTCTGTCTTTACTCTTCTTTTTTTATGATTGATTATTGTTTTTTTTATCATTATTATTATCACTTTTTCATTATTTTATTATTACTATTTTTAATTTTTTTATTTCCCATACTACTCACTACTAATTATTAATTATTATTATTATGATTATTATTTTTATGATTATAATTACATTATTATAGTTTAGTTCTTATTAAATAATTGTAATTATTCCATTATTAAAGAAACAAAAAAGAAAAAATTTTTTGTCATTATTGTTTTATTTAAAAATTGTTGTTATTTCGTTTATTTGATATTATTGTCATAATCATTAGTACATTTTTTTTATTATCTTACATTTTTGGTTTTATTATAATTGTTGTTATTATCAAATCCCATATTATTGTATTATTATTCATTAAGTTCATTTTTATTATCATAATTATATCATTTTTATGTCTCATTAAATCTCATTTTTACTATCATTACCTTATCATTTTCATCATAAATCATCACAGCTATCATATCATATTATTATAACACATTATTTTTATTATCTACTATGACATTACTATTATCATTTTAATTTTTATTACAAAATAAATATATCATTATCTCATCATTATTACCATCTCATGCCTGTTGTCTTTTCTATTTTAATGTTATTATGTTTGTTCTTTAATTTTATCACATCATCATATTATTAACATTATTTTTTTAAATTTTTATTTTTATTATTATTATTTTTATTATTTTATTATTTTTATCATTTTTATTGGGGCTTGTTTTGTTGCTGTTTTTTATTTCAAAACATAGGGTTTTATCAATTATTATTTTTTTTATTAAATTTTTTATCATTTTTTAATTTTTTTCATTATTATTTTTTATTATTATCCTTTTTTTTGTTTTGTTTTTTTTTAATAATCATATTATTTAAATTTTTTAAATTTCATTATTTTTCTTTTTTATTTTTATATTATCTTTATACTATTATTATTTTTATTATTATTATTATTATTATTTCGTATTATTTTGGTTTTTTTGTTATCATAATTATTTTATATTATAATTATATTTATTTAATTTTAATTTTTTTTAAATTTTTATTTTTTATTATTAAAAATTGTTTTTATTTTTGATTATATTATTATTATATTTTTTCCCCTTATCATTTTATTCATTTTTATTTATTATTTCATTATTGGACATTATTATTTTATCATTATATTATTTATAATTTTTTTTTTTTATTTTGTTTTTTTTGTTTATTATTTTTATTATTTATTTTTATGAATTATTTTCTTTTTTATTTTTAATATTTTATATATTATTAATATTTTATACCCTTTTTATTTTTATTTTATTATTATTTTTATTATTATTTTGTTTTTTATTTTGTTTTTTTTTTTTTTTTTATTTTATTACATTTTAATTTCAAAAAAATTTTAAAAAATAAAAAAAATTATTTTTTATATTGTTATTTTATTATTATCATTTCATTATTGTTATTTTTTAAAATTTTATTATTATTATTATTATTATATTATTATAAAATTTTTATTATTATTAAATTTTATTATTTATATATAATTATTATTATATTATATTTATTTTTTTTTTTTATTTTATTATTATTTTTTATTATATGTTTTATTATTTTTTTTTTTTGTTTTTTAAATTTTTAATATCTTTATTATTTTCCCTTTTTCATTATTTTAAATTTTCAATTTTTTCATTGTTTTATTTCAAATTACCCTTATTTTACTATGTTTATTGTTTCATTAAAATATTCATATTCACTTCCTGCTATTAAGATTTTTTTTTATACATATTATTATTTTATATATATATTAAATTTTATTTAAATTTTTTATATTAAATTACCTTGTTGGTTTTTTTTTTTTTTATTATTTTATTATATTTTTATATTATTATTATTATTAATTATTATTATTATTATTATATTAAAAGAAAAACAAAAAAATTAAGGGCACTTTTTTTTTTTTATTACAATTTTCATTATCATTGTTAATATTTTTAAAAACTTTTTTAATTCTTAAACAATTTTTATTACCTTTTCTTTATTTCCCCCCAAGGGTTTCATTACGTTTAGTATTTTTTTTTTAGTACCGCTATATATAAATTTATTTTTTATATTTTAAAATTAAATAATTATTTTATATATTATTTTATATTTTATTTTAAAACTTGTTTGGGTTTGTTTGGGTGAAATAACCACTTTTAAAAATTTTTAAAAATTATAATTTTTTTTAAATATTATATTAAAAATTTTTAAAAATAAAAAATACCCCTGCCCACCCAATAACCCCCAAAAAAAAAATTAAAGACATTTTTTTTTAATACCAATTCAGAAAAAAAAAGAAAACCTAAAAAATAGTAAAAAAAAAAAAAAAAAAAAAAAAATTTGGAAATTTTTTTTTTTTTTTTTTTTTTTTTTTTTTTTTTTTTTATTTTTAAAAAAAAAAAAAAAAAAAAAAAAAAAAAAAAAAAAACCCCCCCGGGTTTTTTTTTTGCCCCTTAAAAAATTTGAAAAACCCCCCTTATTGGGAACGGGGTGATAATTGGAAAATTTGGGGGCCCATAAACTTGCCCCCCGTTAGTGTTTAAAAAAGGGGGAAAAAAAAAAAGGTTACTTTTAAAAAAAAAAGGCAAAATTTTGTTTTTTTTTAAAGCCATATATTTGGTGTGTGGTGTGTGTTGTGTGTGTGTTATATACATACATATATATATATAATATTATATATATATATATATATATATATAATATTATATATATATAATATATATATATATATACACCCTGCCCACCCAACTAAAGCTCTAATAAAAAAAAAATTAAAGACACCTTTTTTTTTAAATTACGCAAATATCAGAAAGGAAAAGAATCGCTAAATCAATGAGATAAAAAAAAAAAAAAAAAAAAAAAAAAAAAAAAAAAAGTTATTTGAAAGAAACTTTTTAAAAGGAACTTCCTCTACACAGATGGTGCTGACTATAGCGCATTTTTCGAGTTCTCATTGGTCAAGCTTCAACACGTGACAGTCATGACGGTAACACGTCATGGCTTTACCTTGGCGACGGCGTTACTGCGGTCGTATGCATGATGGCATGCGCCGGGCTTGGATCTTGGTCATGCGGTTACCTCATGGTTTAGATTGGGAGAATTCAAGTGCCAGTCCTCTGCGTTAGTACCTCATTCTATTTTTGTATCATTTCTAATTATAACACTTACGAATCATTACGAACACATACGTCGGCGTCCCGCAAGATATCCACTTGGGTCCACTTATTTCTTGAAGAAAGTGTCCGATGACATCTGTTTCGTAATGCATGCGCCGGTCAGCTGATTCTGAGTCGCTGACCTTCAACGGGAGACGCAAATGCACCTCATTGCAAAGATCACTAGATGACATAACCTCCAAGAAAAGAAAATAGAGAAAGAGGGTCAATATATGTAATATTCCAAAGTTCAGCATTAATGATAATGACCTCGACAGGCTACGGAAGAGTCATGATACCTCTTGTAGCTTATTGACCTTATTGAACGTGGTGATATGAATGGCATAAAATTGCACGTTAAGTGTAGGCACAGGTACTTGCATAAAAAAAGCAACAACGAAAAGCAGTCATTATCCTGAGTGTAATTTGTTGTTGCTTGCCAGTATCTTTTAAGAATCAGAGTCATTTCCGAAGCAAAGGGGACGATATAAATTGCCATTTATATACCATTATGCAATTCTATATATTGAAGTGATTCACATTGGAATATATAAAAGAAAAGTTAATACTTTTCTTTATATTCCATTTCCATTCTTGAATCAAAATTCCTTAGGCAAGTTCTCTGTAAAAAGAGAGAGAGGAGAAATAGAAAGAGAGGAAGAAAGAGGAGAGAGAGGAACAGAGAGAGAGAGAGAGAGAGAGAGAGAAAAGAAAGAGAGAGAGAATAAGAAAGAGAGAGAGAATAAGAAAGAAAGAACAAGAAAACAAGAAAGAAAAAGAGAGAGAGAGAGACTTTAATCCAAGCGACTGACATGCAGTAAATGGCACTGTCAGCGTTGGTGTCCATTAATGGCGGTTTTAAGAGCTCCAGGCGAGAAAAAGAAGAGAGATCGGACTCCAGGTAATGAGCGGTGTTAATGTGCAAACTCACCACGCTGCTTACAAAATCGCGTGTGGACAAGGACGCGGTTGCGCCTCCACTCGGTTGCGTGTGGATGGCCATCTTCCACTTCTCCTTTCTTTGCTAGTGCATTTGTGTGGAAGAGAGAAGGGGGGAGGGAGGAAGAGAGAGAGAGAGAGAGAGGGTGAGAGAGAGAGAGAGAGAGAGAGGAGGAGAAAAGCGAGAGAGAGAGAGAGAGAGAAGAGTAAAAATAATATATATATATAGATATATATATATTATATATTATATATATATTATAGATATATATATAATATACAGTGAATATGCATATACATACTTATATATTTATATATTCACACATACATATATATATATATATATATAAAAGAATATATATCTATTATATACTGTGTATAGATATACATATATTATACTGATATATATATTACATATATAGATATATATATATTATATATATATATAATATAGATATAAATTATATTATATTATATATTATAATATGTATATAGATATATTAATATATATATATATTTAAATAATATATAATATGTGGTGTGTTTGTGTGTGTGTGTGGGGTGGTGTGTGTGTGTGTGTGTGTGTGTGTGTGTGTGGGTGTGTGTGTGGGGTGTGGTGTTTTGTGTGTGGTGTATCAATATACATTTTAGTAGAAAGATAGATAGGTAGAATATAACACCCACACCACACACCCACACACAAACCCCAAACAAACACACACACACTATATATATTATATATTATAATATAATATATTATATATATTATAATATAGTAAAATATATATATAAAATATTATATTATATTATATATATATAATAGATATAAAATTAATATAATATAATATATATAATATTATATATATTTATATTATAATACACACAATACATATGTGTTTTGTGTGTGGTGTGGTGGTTGTGGGGTGTTTTGTGTGGGGTGTGTGTGTGATGTGTGTGGTGTGGTGTTGTGGGTGTGTTTTTTGTGGTGTGGGGGGGTGGTGTGGGTGGGTGGGGGGGGGGTGTGTGTGTGTGTAACAATATACATATAGTAGAAAGTAGATAGGTAGAAATAATAATAGTATATATATATAATAAGGGTAATATATATATATATAACACAAACACACCCCAACACACCACACCAAACCCCACACACACAACGCACACACCAACACAAAACACACACACACACACACACACACAACACACCACCCACACACAACACACACATATATATATTAATATTTTATATATATATATATATATATAATATAGTATTATTATAGTATTTTATATATATAATATAATATGATATATATATATATTTATTATATTTATATATATATATACATATAATATATATTATATATATATATAATATGTGTTTTTATATATATATATATTATATATTATTATTATATATATAATATTTTATATATAATACCTATAATACATAAAATTATACTATTTCACATATATATACACATACCTATACATACATAACTATATATACACTACCTATACATACATACAAAACTAATATATATATATTTTATATAATATATATATATATTATTATATATATATAGTATATATAAATATATATTTAAAAATTTTATATGTATATATATATATAATATATAATATATATATTAATATATATATATATATATTTTATATATTATATATAATATTATTGTGTGTGTGTGTTGTTGTGTGTGTGTGTGGTGTGTGTGTGGTGGGGGTGTGTGTGTGTTTTGTTATGTGTGTGTGTGTGTGTGGTGTGTGTGTGTGTGTGTGGTGTGTGTGTGGTGTGGTGTGTGTGTGTGTGTGTGTGTGTGTGTGTGTTGTGTGTGTGTGTGTTTGTGTGTGTGTGTGCTTTATACATAGCTAGAAAGATAGATAGATGATAGAGAGATAGACATATGTACATATATATAGTTAGAGTGATTACTGTACAAAAATATATATAATATAATATATATATATATATAATAATATATATATAATATATATATATATGATATATATATAATATATTTAATACAGATAGATAATAGATAGATAGATAGATAGATAGATAATAGATAGATAAACAAAAAACGAACAGTATTTTAAAAAACGCATTAAAGAAGAACCGCGTTAAACGAAAGTACCGGAACACTCATAGACGCAAGCGTGTGGTCCGCGTGTGTGTGGAATTAATAGACTCCGCCCATTTCCCTCATTTCCTTCCTCTGGCGGCCGTTTTATCTCCATCACTGCCATGCACAAGTGGGAAAATGTCACAATCTTTTCCCATGTTTTCGTTGACTTTTTATTTATCTGTCCCTGTTTTCATTGTTTTTTTTGCAGTGTTTTTTTTCTTTTTTGTATTTTTTTTCTACTTTTTACTCCCTCTCCTCCCTCATTCTGTCGCTCTGTCTGTATCATTTTTTTTTCTAAACTGTAATATGTCTATCTGTATATCTACCTATCGGTCCATCTCTGTTTTCTCTATCTATCCAGTTACCCTTCTATTTATTTATCTATCTACGTCTATATATATCTGTATAACTGTCGATTGATCCATCTACATGTTTCTATATAAAATAAAGATAATAATGATGATATATGATAAAAATATCTAAAGATAACAGTAATAAAATTTATATAATAGTAACTGTAGTTAAAGGATCAACAGTCATACCAACAGTAAGATGATGAACTGATTTAATGATATAATGATAATAAAAACTTTCCATCTATTTATCTATCTTTTATAATCTATCTTCTGTCTATTATCTATCTTTCTATCTATCTATCCCCTCTATATATATTTAATATCATTATACTACTATTATTTAGCTATCATCCTTTGTCATTCCACCCTTACTGATATATATAATTTTATATAGTATTATTATATATTATATATAATATATTATGTATATTTTATTTATATATATAATATATATATATATATTATAATGTGTGTGTGTGTGTGTGTGGTGTGTGTGTGTGTTTGGTGTTGTGGTATGTGTGTGTGTTTTGTGTGTGTGTTTGTGTGTGTTGTTTTGTGTGTATAAATATATATAAGAATAAAAAAAAAACATAAACAAAAAAACAAAACACAAAAAAAAAACAAAAACAAATATATATATATATATATATATATATATATATATATATTATATATATAATATAACATGATATATAAAATTATGTAATAATACAATTTAAATGATAAGATAATAAAATAAGATAATATCTAAAATAGCTAAAGTTAAAGTTATATGAAATAATAGTAAATTAACAAAGGATGATGAAGATAATATAATGTTTCAAACACAACCAATCACTGCAACGAAATTCACAAAAAGCAGAAACAGTATGACATCCCCCCTCCTAGTTACCCCTCTAAATAAAGAATTTTCTCCTGAAAATTAACGAATTGTAAGCAAGTGTTAACGTATTTTCATACTAAAGCCATCAAAACTGAGTTGGCTGAATCTTCTTCATTGGGAATAAAGTATTCTGATCTTCTATGTTCTTGGGGTTGTCTTTCCCTTCCTTTGTTAACGTTTAACGTTTCTTGTGTTATATATCTCATATCTATTTTATATATATATATATAATATTATATATAAATAATATTTTAATAATTTAAAATATATATATATATATATATTATAATTATATATAATAATATATATATATATAAAATATATATATATATTTATATATATATTTTTATATATATTTTTTGTTGGGTTTTTTTTTTTTTTTTTTTTTATTTTTTGAATATATATTATTATATATTATATATATATATATTATATATATATATATATATATATACAAAATTTTATATATTTTATATATTTTTTATATATATATTATAATAATATTAATATTATTGTGTGTGTGTGTGTGTGTGTGTGTGTGTGTGTGTGTGTGTGTGTGTGTGTGTGTGTTGTGAATATATATTAGATTTTATATATATAATTTTTTATCTAGTATTATATAATATATTATAATATAAAATATATAATATTATATATACATCTATATCTTGTGTGCTGTTTTGTTTTTTTTTTCTGTTTGTTGTTTTTTTTAATATATTATATATATATTTATATATATCCATTAATATAATACATCTATACTAATAATATAATGTATAATATACATATACAATTATATAACATAAATATGTGTTTATATATATAAATTTTAAATTTTTACAATAATAAATAATAATACTATCAACGCAAATGAATAGACACTTACAAAATAAAACAAAAAGTGCAATTAAATAATTTAACCCTCTTATCACAAAAATATTCTAAAAATACACATATAAATCTAGTGCAATGAAAAAAGGCGTTGGTGTGTGTATATACGTGCATGGATAACCCCCACCCACCACACCCCAAAACACACACACACCACAACTCCCCCCCTTTAATTTCAATACTTTTTTTCTTTATATTATAAAATTTTATATATATATCTACATTATTATGATTACTATATATATATTATATATATATATATAAAATATAAAATTTTATATTAATATATATAAATATATATATATATATATATATAATTATTTATATATATAGACACCACAACATATTTTATATTTATTTCTATTATTTTTATTTTTATATTATAATAATAAAAAAAAAAATATATAAATATATATAACATATATACAACACACACACACACACACACACACTACACACTAATAATTTTATATATATACACATAATATTTTTTTTTTTTTTTTTTATATATATATATAATATATATATATATATATATATATATATATATATATATAATATTATTATGTATATATAGTTAATATTATTATTTTTATAGATAGTATATGTTATATATTCTATATATAATATACATATAAAAATTTTTTGTATATATATTATATTATATTATATATATGTATAATAATATAATATATATTTTTAAATATACAACTATAAAAATATACTAACTATAATATCTATCTATACACATATAAATTTTATATATATTTTATAAATTAACTAATAATTTTATTAATATATATATATATATTATATTAACTATATATTTTTATCTATTTATATATTTTATAATTTTATATATAAAATATATATATATATATAAAATTATATTATATAAGATAGTAATATATATATTATATATCATAGATATTATATATATATTATATTTTTTATTTTTTATTGATTAAATATATTATAATATATATTATGATATATATTTATATGTATATATATTATATATATTTTAATAATTTTATAATATTTTTATATATATATATATAATATAAATAAAACACACAACACACACACACACAACCACACACCCACACACACACACAACACACACACCACACACACACACTATATATTTTTATATAAATAATATTTTATAATATATATAATATATATATAGTATATATTTTACATAATATATATATAATATATATAAATTTTTTATATATAAATATATATAATATATATATATATATATATATAAAAAAAAAAAAACTACAAAATTTTAACAACAAAAACAAACAAAAACATAAATATATATTAATA
>NC_051411.1:26188053-26189481 GCF_015228065.2 Penaeus monodon
ATAATAATATTAATAATAATGATGATAATAACAATACTAATGGTAATATGAAAAATTTCTTTTTACGTAAAACTAAAATGATTAACATAGTTTGTGTAATAATCATAAAAGATAAAAACAATAAAGAAAATAAGAGTGATTTGATAGTTAAAATAAAGATAAAATAATAAAAATAAAGTAAAATAATAATAATAATAATAATAAAAATAATAATAATAATAATAATAAAAATAATAATAATAATAATTATAAATAATAACAAAAACAATAAAAATACTAAAAATAATAATAATAATAATAATAATGAATAATAATAATAACAATAATAACAATAATAATGATAATACTACTACTTCTACTACTACTGCTGCTACTACTACTACTAATAATAACAACAATAATAGTAATTACAATAATAATAATAATAATGATAATAATAATAATAATAATATAATAATAATAAAATAATAATAACAATAATAATAAAAAGAATAAAAATAATAAACCCTAATAAATAATAATAATAATAATAATAATAATAATAATAATAATGAGAATAACAAGGAAAACAAGATTAATGAATACTGATAAATGATACTGATAAATAATAAATAGATAATAAATAAATGAATAAATAATACTGATAAATTCACACCAATTATCGTGACCTTCCATTCCAGCTACTCGCTTTGCGCTCCATCTGCCAAAGAATCTACTCCCTTATCTACCTTTCATGACCTACTAACCAAGTTTCCAATTGTGCTGTGACCTCGCGCATGACCTCGCTTCGATATGATTGCGTGACCCGTTTTTTCCTACTTTATTTATTTGTTTGTTTGCATGATTTCGATTTTCATTTATTTTCTTTCGGGATTTTTCAATCAACATCAGTATGAGTATTTATGTCATTATCATTAGTATTGTTTACTATCATTATTAGTGTTGTTATCGCCAATGTTACTGTTAATAATAATAATAATGATGATAATGATAGTAGAAAAAATAATTTGGTGATATTACTACTACTATTACTACTAGTACTACTACTACTAATAATAATAATAATAATATTGATAATGATAATAATAAAAATGATAATGATAATAACAATAATAATAATAATAATAATGATAATAATAATGAGAGAGGAGGAAAAAAGAGGAGGAGAGAAAAGAGAGAGAGAGAGGGGAAAAAGGGGAGAGAGAGAGAAAAGAGAGAGAAAAGGGGAGAGAGGGGGGGAAAGAAGAGAAAAGGAAGGGAAAAGAGAGAGGGGGGGAGAGAGAGAGAGGAAAAAGAGAGAGATGAGAGAGAGAGAAGAAGAGGAGAACCGGAAGTTAGAGAGAGGAAAGGAAAAAAGAGAAATTTTATTTTTTCACTTTTCCTTTGGTTAAGGATTTTCTTAAATCGCATGCAGGGGCCCTGATAAGG
>NC_051411.1:26197081-26212081 GCF_015228065.2 Penaeus monodon
CTATCTATCTATATATATATATTATATATTAATATTTATATATATATTTTAAAATTAATAAAACACATATACCACACCCCAAACACACACAACACCCACACACCACACAACCACACAACACACCACAACACACACACCCACACATACACACAAAAACCCCACAAAATTTATATATTATATAATTTTTATATATATATATATATATAATATAAATATAAAATGTATGTAATATTTTAAGGGAAATAAAAATTTTTATATATATAATTATATTTAATCTATATAAAAAATAAGATTTATTATTTTTTATTTATATTTTTATATATAAAATATTATTTTTATGTATATATATTATATTTTTTTTTATATATGAATATTTTCCCGGGTTGACAAAGGTAAAAAGGGGGAGAATGAAAATAAATTTATTTTCACAATATAAGAGATTATTTGGACTGATTTCGATTATATCTTCGTCAAAAATACATATAATCAAAAACCGGTCAAATACATCTCTTGTTTTGTGGAAATATTTATATTTTAATTTTATATATTATAAAATAATATTATTATATATAATTTTGGCATACATATTATATATTTTAAATGGATTTATTATATATTATACATATATAATATATATATATATATAATATATATATTATATATATACATATATATATATATATATTATTTTAATATATAATATATTTACACATTCATATATATTATATATTTTAATATATAATCTAAAAATTATTTTATATAATATATTATTATATAATATACAAAACAAAATTTAATACAAAATACATAATATATATATTATATATATATATTATAATATATAAAATATATTATATAATAAATAATATATATTAAAACAAAGGCTTTTGAGATACTGGGATGGAGGGAAAGACAAACACTTTTTCCCTTTTCCCTCTTTCTCTCTTTTCTCTCTCTCCTCAAAATTTTGCTATCGCTCTCTCTCTGCCCTTTCTCTCCACTTTTCCCCCTTTCCCCCCCTTTCACCCCTCTCTCTCTCCCCCCTTCTCTCTCCCCCTCTCCTCTCTCTCTCTCTCCCCTCTCTCTCTCTCTCTCTCTTCTTCTACTACTTTCTATCTATCTTTAATCTATCTCAAAAACTTTTCTCCCCCCCTTTCCCCCTTCTCTCTCTCCTTCTCTCTCTCTCTCCCCTCTTTTTCTCCTCTCTCTCTCTCTCTCTCTTCCCTTCCATTGCCCTTTCGTAATATATTAAGAGATTCAGTTCTTATCTGGGAGACAGTGTGTTACAGAAGGGGAGGGAGGGCTGGGGAGGGAAGGAAAGGAGGGGGGGGGGGGGGGTGGGGGGGGGGGGTTTTGGTCTTTTTAGATTTAAGTGCGAGGCTGAAATTTTTTTTACTTTTTTTTTTTTTTAAACTCTGTTTTTGGGGTGGGATCTTTGCGTTATTATTATTACTTGTCAAAGAGTAGATTCATTTGGCCAAAATTTTTTGGGAAAAGGGGTTTTTTTATTTGGGTTTTTTGGAAAAAAAAAGTTTTAAATGTTCCGGGGGTTTTTTCTTTTTCCTTACTGAATGGGTTCCTTATATATATATATTATATATATATATTATATATATATATATATATATATATATATATATATATATATAAAAATATATATATATATAAGCATGTATGTATTAATATATATATATATAAAAATATATATAAAAATATATACATAATAATTTTACTATATATATATATATAATTTTTTTAAAATAAATTTTTGGGGTGTGTGGGTTTTGTGTGGGGTGTGTGTTGTGTTTGGGGTGTGTGTGTGGGTTTGTGGGGGTGTGTGTGTGTGGTTTTGGGGTGTGTGTGTATGTGGTGTGTGGGTGTGTTTTTTGTGTTTTGGGGTGTGTGTGTGTGGGGTGTGTGGGGTTTTTTTGTTGTGTGTGGTTTTGTGTGGTTTTGTGTGGGGGGTTTTGTTTGTGTGTGTGTTTTTTGTGTGTGGGTGGGGTGTGTTGTGTGTGTGTTTTTAAAATATATAATATATAATAAAATATATTAAAATATATACACACACACACACCAAACACACACACACACACCACACCACACACACCCCCCACACACATTATATATATATATAATATTATATATATAAAATATATATATATATATATATATAATATTTTGGGGGTGTGTGTGTGTGTGTGTGTGGGTGGTGTGTGTGTGTGTGCGTGTAATTATATAATTTTATTATATATATATATATTTTATATAATATATATAATAATTTAGATAAAATATAAAATATATATATATAATATATATATTATATTATATAAATATATATATATTTATATATATATATTATATTATCTATATATATATATATAATTATATAATATATATTCTTTTTTTAAAGGGAGGTTCTTGTCTGGGCCGCCGTTTTCACAGCATGATACTTAAATTTTATTCTGTTGTGATGTTCTTGGGTGAGTACGTTTTTTAAAGGGTCCCCCCGTTTTCCCTTTTCCCCGGTGAGTGCCGGGGTTACCCTTTTTTTTTTTTTTTGGTAACCCTCTCTATTTTATATATAATATATATATATAATTATATAAAATATATTATATATTTATATATATATATTTTCACACACACACACACAAAACAACACACAACACACACAACACACCACACACACACACCCCTATATTATATATATATTTTATATATTTTTATATAAAATATAAAATAATATATATATATATTGTTGTGTGGTGTGTGTGGTGTGTGTGTTTGTGTGTGTGTGTGTGTTGGGTGTGTGTGTGGTTGTTTTGTGTGTTGGGGGGGTGTGTGTGTGTGTGTGTGTGTATAAAATAAAAATATAATATTTTATATTATAAAAATAATTTTAATATTATATATGTATATATTATTAAAAATATATATATATTTATTTATTTTTAATTTTATTTAAAAAAATTTAAATTTTTTTTTTTAAAAATATGTGTAAAAATTTTATGGGAAAATGTTTTTGTGGTGTGTGGGAAAAAAAAACATGAAAAATATATATATATATTAAAATATATATAATTTTTATATAATAAAATATATATATAAAATATATGTATATACATATAAAATATAATACAATATATTATATAATATATATTTATTTTATATATATATTTTATAATTTTATGATATTTTTATTTATATATATTTTACACCCCAACACACACAAACACAACCCCACTTTCACACAGTTTATGCAAAATTTTCGCACAACATCCACGTGATGTTGAAGGTACATTCCAAGTCTTGGCTCTCCCCCGTCACCCCGGGCCCCCTTTTGGCACTGGGCACCTCTCCCGTTATCGCGATGTGCCGCCTTTTTTTTTCCAATCTTGCGTTTCATTTTTTTCTTTTTTATCTTGGGGGATTTAAGTTCTTTTTTACCTTTTTTAAAAAAGTTTACTAAAGGTTTTGTCCGGTTTATAGGCACAGGGTTTCTCAGGGTGCTGAGCTTCATCTTTATTTCAGAGACACCCTAGAATGATGTTGCGATTTTTTTCCCTTTTTTGTGATAGCTCTCCGGGGTTTGGTGGGGTTTTTATGGCACTGTCTTGCCCCTCATTTACATTGTGGTACTGCTTTTCCCTTTTTTATAAAAATATTTAATCATAATGGCAAATAGAATCCCCTCCAAATGCAGTTTTGTTTCCCTTTTTTTTTATTATATTTCACAAAAATATTTTTATTTAAACCCAGCTTTTCATATACAAAAAATTTATCCCCAAAAATACAAACATTTCCCTTCTGCCAAATTTAAAGGCCCCTTTTTATCCTTTTCAAACCTCCCCCTCGTTTTAATCTATCCCCCAACTAGAAACCCAACTGTAAACCCGACTCACCACTTCCCCGGCGCCCACCCTTGCCCGTTCGGGCTCCCTCGCGGTGCCGGGGAAAGCAAAACCCTAACCCGCTTTTGCGTGGGGAAAAGGGGGAGCGGGAGGGGAAGCGACGGGGGCTTTGGGGTCTCTTTAGGGGGGGAAGACATGAAAAAAATATGCCCAGGTGTGCGTCCCATCGAAAATTTTTGTACGTAAAAAACAACATAGCAAAAAATATTTCATACATATATTAAATGAAAAAATCCCAAATAAATAAGTAAAAAAAAAAAAAAAAAAAAAAAATATAATTATTACATATATATATTTTAAAATAGTAATCTATAATTTTATATATAATTTTTTTATATACATACTAGGGACATAAAATATAATATGAATATATATAATATAATAAATTTTATAAACATATATTTTATATAAAATATATTATATATATATATTTATATATATAAAATAAATATATATATTTATTTTTTTATTTTTTTTACTTTTAGTAATAAATATATATATACACGCCCCACATGTTTGTGTGCCCTATATAAAAAATTATATATATATATATTTTAAAATATATATATATTAAAATAATATATATATATATATATATATATATACACAAATGCACAAACGTATATCACACCATATATACGTAATTTTTTTCAGGGTGTGTGTGTGGGTGTGGGGAGTGGGAAAGGGAAATGCATTCATTTAGGTATGTATATATATATATATTATATATATAAATAAAATAATAAATATATTATATATATAATTTTATATAAAACCCCTTATAAATTTCCTTTCCTTTCCCCTACAACACACCCCACACCCCACTGACAAAATACTAATATGTGTGTGCCCTATTGTTTGTGCATTTTGTGTATATATATAAAAAATATAAATATATATATATTTATATAAAATAATATATATAAAATATATATATATATATATTTCCACACCCACACCCACACACACACACCCCAAAATACACACACACATTTTTATATATATATATATATATTATTTTTATATATTATATATTAATATTAATAATATATATAAAATAAAAAATATTTTTAAAATGTTTGGGAATTATATATATAATATATATATATATATATTATATATATATATATATATATATAAAAATATATGGATAATATATATTTTATATAAAATATATTAATTTCCCCATATATATATATATTTATAAAAAATATAATTTTATTATATAATAATATATATTTTATATAGGGGTAAAATTAAAACACATTTATGCCCCCAAAAAAACCCCACACAAAAACACCTACACACACACACCAATATATATATATATATATATATATATATTTTATATATATAATTAAAATTATATATATATTATATAAAATATATAAATATATATATATATATAAATAGATTTTTATGTATGTATATATATTTTTATATTAAATATTATATATATATTTTTGTATATAAAGTACATATAAAAATATTATATATATATTATATATAAAATATATATATTATATATATAGATATATTATATACACACACACACACACACACAAACACACAAAACCCCCAGACACACACACACAGGGCACCCAAACACAGAAACACCCACAAAAGACACACACACAAAAGACCACACCCCACACACACACCACACACACCCCACACACACACCAAAACAACACACACCACACACACACACACCCCACCCACCCCAAAACACCACACACACACACACACACACAAAACACCACCCCACACACGCACACAAAACACCAACATAAAACACACACACCAATGACAGATAACGTATTATAATTGTGTGTATGGTGTGTGTGTATAATTTGGTGTGTGTGTGTGTGTTTCGTGGGGTGTGTGTTTGGGGTGTGTGTGTGTGTGTTTTGGGGTGTGTGGGGGTGTTTGTGTGGTTTTGTGTGTGTGGTGTGTGTTTTTTGTTTTGGGGTTTTATGTGTGTTTTGTTGGGGTGGGGGGGCTGTGGGGTGTATAATATATATTAAAATTATATATAATATAATATTTTATTATATACCCACACAAACAACACAAAAACACCCCACACAAAAACACACACACACACACACCCCACACACACAAACACACACACACCCCACACAACACACACACAAAACACCCACCCACACACCCACACAACCCCACACACGACAACAACAACACACACAAAAAGTATACACACACACACCCTACACACACATAAAAAAAACGGGTTTTTTTTCCCCCGTCAGTGTGTGTTTGTGTAATTGGGGGGTGGGTGTGTGTGTGTGTGGGTGTGTTGTGTTTTGTGTGTGTGGGGTGTCTGTGTTTTGGTTTTTGTCTTTGTGTGTTTTGTCTGTGTGTGTGTGTCCCGTGTGTGGGTGTCGGGGTTGTGTGTGTGGGTGTGGTGTGTGTGTGGATATATATAATAGAATTTTATATATATAAATTATATAATAGATTAATAATAATTTAAAATATGTCCCTATTTTTACCAAAATTAATTAATAAATTTTTTATAAAAAATATATATTTCAAACCCTATATATAAAATATAATATTTATTTATATTTAATTTTTATATCTTATATATTATAAAATTTTATATATATAATATATATTATTATTTATTATGGGGTGTGTGTGGTGTGTGTTTTGTGTGTGGTGCCTAATTGTGTGTATATATACCTTATTATATTTTTTTTTATTATATTTTAATTTATATATATTTTCTAATTTTTTGTTTATTTATAAAATATAATAATACTATATATTTTACATTATTATTATTATTATTTTATTTTTTTTCTTCTTTATATTAATACCAAAAACCCTATTTCTATTTTTTTTAAAATTTTTAAAATTTTTATTTAAAATTTTATATTATTAAAATTTTTATATATATTTTTTTTTTGTGTGGGGTGTTGGTGTGGTGGTGTTTTGTGTGTGTGTGTTGGGTTTTAAAATTTTTTTATTTTTTCTATATATAATTTTATATTTATCTTTTTTTATTTTATAATTTTACACAAATGCACAAACGTATTGCAAAAAACATATATTTGTATTTTGTCCGGTGTGTGTGTGGGGGGTGTGAGGGGAAAGGGAAATGATTTTTTGGGGGGTATTTTTATTTTTTTTTTTTTTATCTTTTAAAATTTTTTCCCTCCCCCTTTTGAAAAGCACTTTCCTTTCCCCTCACACCCCCCCCCACACACACTGACAAATTACGTAATTTGTGTGGTTCTTTGTGCCTTTGTGTATATATTTTTTTATATATATTTTTTTATTTTTTATTTATTTTCTTATATTTCTTTTTGGCACACAAACATGTGTGCGGTTATATATTTTTTTTAACATATAAATAAAAAAATAATAAAAAAATATTATAAAAAATTTTTAATTTTTTATTTTTTTATTTTTTTTTATGTATCATATTTTTTTTTTATTATATATAAAATTTTATATGTCCCCCCCGTTGGATATTTAAAAAAATTTAAAATTTATTATTTTGATTTTTTAAAAATGTTCCATATTAATTTTTTTTTTTTTTTTTTTTTTTTCCCTTTTTTTTTGTGTTTTTTCCTTTTTTTGTTGTATTTTGCTTGTTGTATTACGTCCTTTTGTCGATGGCGCCCGCCCCCCAAACCTTTTTTTTTCCCCCTCTTTTACCCCCTAAAAAAGGGTCCAAGTCCCCGTCGATTCGCCTCCCGCTTCCCTGTCCCCCCCCAAAAGCAGGTTGGGATTTGCCTTCCCCCGGGAAACCGGGGGGGACGGGGCCCCAACGAGGAAGGGTCGGGGGGGCCCGGGGAAGGGGGTGGCGGTGGTTACAGTTAGTTTCGTAGTTTCGGATAGATTGGGCGAGAGGGAGGTTTCAAAAGATAGAAGGGGATTTAAAGGCCCCGAATGGAATTGATGATAAAATTTTTTTTGGGGAAAAAAAAAGAAATTTTTTAAGGAAAAAGCTGGTGAAATTCAAATTATTGTGAAAAATTTAAACAAAACCAAAAGGAAAAAGAACTGCTTTTTTATGGATTCTACTGCCTTATGTTAAAAAGAGTGTTATTTGAAAAGGAAAAGCGTACCCCCCCAAAGTAAATGCGGACGAAAAACAGTTTCCTTAAAAAAAGCCACCACTCCCGAAGCTATCACAAAAAAGGGAAAAAAACGCAAAAATATTCTAGGAGTGTCCCCTGAAATAAAGAATTTAAGCCGTCACCCCCGAGGAAAAAAAAAGGGGGCCATATCACCGGGCAGACCTTAGCACTTTTTAAAAAAGGGAAACAAAAAATTACATCCCCAAAATAAACAAGAAAAAATGGGAACGTCAAAAATTTTGTGAATAAAAAGCGGCACATCGCGAAAAAACAGGGGAAGGGGACAGTGCCCCAAGGACGCCGGTGGGCAGGGGGAGCCACAGACGTTGGAAAAGTACCTTCAAAAATCACTGGGGGATGTGTGGGGCGTATATGCATATACTGTGTGTAAGTTTTGTGGTGTGTGTGGGGGGGGTTGTTTAAAATAATTGAATTAAAATAACATATATATTTTATTTAAAATATAAAATATAAAAATATTAATATACAAATGTATATATATTATAGTATATCCCTAAGGGATAAAAATATATATATAAAAAATATTATTATAATATATAATATTTTATTCATGTTTTTTTTTTTTACACACCACACCACCATTACATAAATTTACACAATATAAATTTAAAAAATAAAATAGATAAATAAATGAATAAATAAAATATATATTAAAAATTTTATATTTTATAATAAAATACATATATATATATATAATATTTTAAAATATTATATATATTTATTATATAACACACCACACACACACACACCCACACAAAACCCCCACACACGCCACCCCACACACACACACAACCCCCCAAACACACAAACACACAACCCCCCCCCCCAACACACACACACCATATAAAATATATATATATATTATATATATATATATAAAATATATATATATATATATATATTGGGGTGTGTGTGTGTTTTGTGTGTGTGTGGGTTGTGTGGGTGTGGTTTAAATATATATATTTTATTATATATATATTTTTTAATAAAAATTTTTTTTTTATTTAATATATAATATATAAATAGAGAGAATGATTACCTCAAAAAAAAAAAAAAAAGGTAACACCGGGAATCCCGTGGAAAAAAACCCGGGGCCCTACCACGTTTCTCATCCAAGAACATTTTCCCCCCCCTGAAAACTACAATTAAGTTTTCAGGTGTGACCACGGGGGCTCAGGGGCATGAAACCCACCGTTAAAGAAATAAATATATATATATTTTAAAATATTTTAAAATATATATTTTATTATATAAAAAAAATATAAATAATAGGGGGAATTAATAGAAATATATAAAATAATTTTTATAAATTATAGAAAATATATATATATAAAATTTTAATTTTAAAATAAATATTAATAATTATTTTAACGCACAAAAACCCCCACAAAACACACACACACACACACAACACACACACAAATTTTAAAAATTTATTAAATTTATATATATATATATATTTATATATAAAATATATATTTGGTGTGTGTGGGGTGTGGTGTTTTGTGTGCGTGTGTGTGTTGGTGTGGGTGGGTGTATATATATAATATAATAATATATTATAAAAAATAAACACCCACACACACACCCACACACACACACACACCCAAAAACACACCCACCCCACCCCACACACACCCTACCCACACACACACACAACACACCCACACCCCACACACACCCACACACACAAAACACCAACACCACACACACACCCCACAAAACCTACCCCACACACACACACCCACACCACACACACACACACACCACAAAAACACAACACACACACACACACAACCCCCACACACACCACCACACCGCACAAATATTTATATAATTTATAAAATATTTTTAAAAATATTATTATATATATTGATATATAATATATATAATTATTATATATTATAATAACCCTTCATATATATATATTTTATATATATAGATTTATTTTAATATTATTTTAATATATATAAAATATATAATTTTAAAATATAAAAATAATTATATAAGGAAGCATTCAGAAGGTAAGAAGAGAAAACCCCCGTGAACAGTTTAAAAAAACTTTTTTTTTTCCAAAACCCAAACAAATAAACAAAACCCTTTTTAAGAAATTTTGGCCCAAAAAGCTCTACGTCGTTTACAAGTAATTTAAAAATAACAGGGGAAAAATGCACAAAACAAACAGAATTAAAAAAAAAAGGAATATTTACCCCGCCTTCATCTCAAGACCTACCCCCCCCCCTCCCCCCCCTCCTTCCCCCTTTCCCCCCCCCAGCCCTCCCCCCCTTCTGTAAAACACCGTCTCCGGATAAGAAAACTGAAACTCATTAATATATTCGAAAAACCCAAAGGAAGGGAGAGAGAGAGAGAGAGAAGAGAGAGGAGAGAGAGAGAGAAAAGAGAGAGAGGGGAGAAGGGAAGGGGGTAATAGATAAATTGAGGGTAGATAGATAGTAGTAGGGGAAAAATAGATAATAGATAGGGGAGAGAGAGAGGGAGAAGAGGGGAGAGAGGAGGGAGAGAGAAGAGAGAGAGGGGAAGAGAGAGAGTGAAAAAAGGGGAAAAGGGGGAAGTTTAGAGGAAGGGAAAAAGAGGAGCGATAGGGAAGTTTGAGAAGAGAGAGAGAGAGAGAAAAGGGAAAAATTTAAAACTGTGGTTTTTCTTTCCCTCCATCCCGTATCTAAGGGGCCTTTGTTTTATATATATATATAATAATATAAAATATATATAATATTTTATATTTTATATTTTATATTATATATATTATGAAAAAAAGTATGTATGTATGATGTATTTATATTTATTATATAAAATTTAAATTTTATTATATTTATATATTTATTTTAAAATATATTATATGAATGTTTATATATATTTATATTTATTATATATATATATTATTATTGTTTTATATTTATTAATTTTAAAATTATTAAAATTAAAATTTTTTTGTTAAAATTTTTCCCTTAAAATTTTAATTTTATTTTGTTGCATTTATTTTATTAAAATATATATTAATATTATTATTAAAATAATACATAAAAACCTTCACAATACAAGAGTGTATTTTACCCGGTTTTTTGATTATATGTTTTTTTCTGACGAAAATATAATTTTGAAAACAGTTTAACTAAAATCTCTTAAAATGTGAAGATATTTATTTTCATTATACCTTTTCTACAATTTTTTCAACATGAATACGATTTTATAAAATAATATATATATATAATTTAAATTATATATTTATATAATATATATATTTTAAAATAAATATCTATATATTAATTATTTTATATTATAATTTTATATATATATATATATATATATATTATACAACATAAAATACAACCCTAATAATTATTTTTAATTTAATTATTCATATTTTTATATATTTAAAATTTTTGGGGTGGGGGTGTGTGTGTATGTGTGTGGGGTGTGGGTGTTGTGTGTGTGTGTGTGTTGTGGGGTGTGTGGGGTGGTGTGTGTTTGTGTGTGTGGATATGGGTTTTAAGTATATTTAATTATTTTTTATTATAAAATTATTTTTATGATAAAATAGATAGGTAGTGTAGATGTGTTGTGATGTAGATATGTTTGTGTGTGTGGTTTTTTTTATATATTTTTTTATTATTATTTTTTTTATTTTATCTTTTATTGTGGTTGTTAAAAAGGATAAAATTTTTTTTTTTTCCCCAAAATTATTTTGTTGGGTTTTTTTAAACCCCTCCCCAACCCCCTTTTTCTTCTCTCTCCTCTCTCTCTCTCTCTCTTTTCTCTATATAATATATATATATATATTTTAAAATATTAAATTTTATATAAAATATATATATAATATATATTATGTATTATTATATAATATATATATATTTTATATATTTTATATATTAATATATATAATATTATGTTATAAACCTATAAAATGATGAAAATATTTTGATTTTAGATTAGATAGATAGATAGATAGATAGATAGATTGATAGAGTGATACATCATTATCTCTCTCTCTCTCTCTCTCTCTCTCTATATATATATATATATATATATATATATATATATATAGTATATATATACACACACACACACACACACACACACACACACAAACGTGTGTATATATACATATACGTATATATACACGCATATACTGTCTGTCTTAATTCATTTACTGATCCTCCAGTTTTTATCTAAACAATAACAATGCATTTTCATATTTTCATATCGTTGTTCTAGTAATTCAATAGAGGGTTAAGTCCAGCGCAATATTGTACAATATCATAATTATTTTTATCATTATGATCCTTATCGCTGTATCAATTTTATGGATTATTATTATTATTGATATTATGAAGTCATTAGTAATATAATCAACTCGAGAAAAAAAAAGTAGTTAAGTTCAGAGTAATATCATTAAGACAAATGCAACGTAATTAATCCTAGGACAACATAATCAAGCACAGAGCAGCATTATTAAACACATAGACATGTAATTAATTCTAATGATGAAGTCAGCAGCACCACCAGTAAGGCGAGAGACATATAATTAGGCCCATAGAAGAATGTTATTAAGAACAGACCAACACAAATTAAGCCTAGATCAGAGTTATTAAGTCTAAGTCATTATCAGTAAGACCAGGCAACATAACTAAACACAACGCAATATAATGAAGTCCAACACGATACCATTATAACATTACCGCTAAACGAGTATTGTTGCAAGCACTGGCAACCTTAGCTCGTCGTTGTGATGAGCACTTTGTACATATACGACCAAATGCAGAAAAAAAGTGAATGGGAAAGTGATGATATTTGCTTGCTTACGTCATCTTCTGCAATTACCAACACCGGTAATATTGCAACGGTGATAATAATGCAACAACAGTATCTTCAACTAGCATTGCAGAGGGGGTCAATGCTTTCAGAGCCATGCAATGTTATATTTTGCCGTGTAACTAAACCGGAAATTTATGCAATCAAGATCATTATCATTAATCATTATAGTTAATGGTTCTTATTGTTAATTATCGGTCACTCTTGGTTGCCTTTCAATGCGATTCTTTTTCTTAAGATCAAGATTACAAAAAGTTTATAATTATAATAATGATGACAGTAAATCGTAATTGATAATATATTGCTATAATGTTATGATAAACAATATCATCAAAACTTGATAATTATGAACAGATAAAGATAATTGATATTGCTAATAATGCATAATGCATAATCGTAATAATGATAAAAGCAATTAATGAAATGTTAATATGTAATGACAATAACAACAAATATAGAACAACATAATGTAACAAAGTAATGGTATTGATAATGAAAAATAAATAATTTATAATACCAATAATAATAACAATATAATAATAATGATAATGTAATAATAACAACAAAAGTAATGATTATTGTATAATTAATGAAGGGGTAATAATAACAATAATAATAATAATATTATAATAATAAATAATAATATTAATAATATAATATAATAATAATAATAGTCAATAATCACAAAGTGGTAACGAAACGAAAATATGACCCAACATAAGAATTAAAAAGGACAAAACTCTTTTTAGAATATGGAATGACTAATTAAACTCATGTCATTTTCCTTTCCATGGTCCCTTCGCTGTCATTGATTAATATAAATGTATTATTAAAAAAATGTTTTCCCAATTAAGAACACAGAAGGCCTTGTCTTTCGGTATAAATCAGTATGCTAATTAAACTTAATTGCCAGTGTTCAAATAATTTACAGATAGAAGAGACTGTTCTTCTTTTTTAACGAATTTACAACGCGATATGTCATTTAACTGAGGCCAAGATACCATAAGTTCAAACCAATTATTTGAATTAATAAAAAAAGGAATCTGGTTTATCGACATGCGAGAAAATGAGAAATTCGCAACAGTGACTGTAAAAAGTATACGATTTTTTTTAAGCATCAGTCACATTATGTAGAATTGATTTATGCCACACACACACACCACACACACACACACACACCACACCACACCACACACACACACACACACACACACACATTTATATTATTATATATATATATTATATATATATATTATATATAATATATTAATATATTATGCTGTGTTGTATGATTTATGCACACACACACACACACACAACACACACAACACACACACACCACACCCATCACAGTTATATACTATATACATATATATATATTATATATTATATTATTTATACATATATATATTATATATTATATTATATATAATATATATATATATATATGTGTGTGTGTGTGTGTGTGTGTGTTGTGTGTGTGTGTGTGTGTGCTGTGTGTGTGTGTGTGTGTGTGTGTGTGTTGTACATATATTTGTGTGTGTGATGTGTGAGTGTGTAATTAAATGAATATATATATACTATTATATATATATATATATATATATATATACATATATATATATTTATATATATATATATATATATATATATAATAATACATTATGATATATATATATATATATAGTATATATATATATATATATATTATATATTATATGTATATATATGCATATCATACTTCACAACATCCACACACACACACACACACACAACACACACACACACACACACATATATATATATAATATATATTATTATATATATATATATATATAGTATATTATATATATGTGTGTGTGTGTGTGTGTGGTGTGTGTGCTGTGTGTGTGTGTGTGTTGTGTGTGCATGGTGTGGTGTTGTGTGTGTGTATACATTATGTGGCTGTGTGTGTGTGAGGTATGTATATAATGTAAATATATATATATTCTAATATATATATATTTTATATATATAATATATATTATATATTATATTAATATATACAACATATGTATATATGTATACATTATATATGTATATTATATATATATATATATATATATCATATATATTTTACA
>NC_051411.1:26214581-26217244 GCF_015228065.2 Penaeus monodon
AGATTTCAACAAATCTAGCTTTTGCATTGCGGATGTTTGTATCTACTACTACTACTAATAATAACGGTAATAATAATAATAATAATAATAATAAATAATAATAATAATAACAGCAACAACAACAATAATAAAGATATTAATAATGATTAAAAAAAATAATAATGATAATGATAATTCAATAGTAATATTTGGTAAATAGTAATTGATGATGATATTATAATAATGATAAATAAAAACAAAAGAGAAAGAAAGATAGGACAAGAGAAAAACGAAGAGAAAATGGGAAAGAGGTATATGATAATATAATAGTAATATAATAATGATAATTAATAATGATGATAATAATATAATTAATAATAATAATTAATAAAATAATAATTGAATTAATAATTATCATGATAATGACAATTATTATCATTATTTCTCTATTATCATTAATTATTATAATTATTATTGATTATATTATTTATTATTATTATTATTTATTATTATTATTATTATTATTAATCATTATTTTATTATATTATCATTATCATCAATAATTATTATTCATCCTTATCAAAACAATGCTAATGATGATAATGATTATAAATGATAGTTATGACTGTGTCATTATTATCTTGATCATAACGGTTCCCATTTTCTTTTTCTCTTCTTTGTCTTACTCTAATCATTATCATATTCTTAAAGTTAATTGCTATCATTTAACATTGTTGTTTATTCAGGCCATTATTTTCAGCATTATATATATATATATATATATATATATATATATATTATATATATATTAGACCACAATATAGTATATATATATATATTATATATTTATATATTATATATATATATATGTAATATATATATATATTATATATATAATATATATTATGTATATATATTATATATATATATATATATATATATTTATATATATATGATATTTTTGGGCTTGGAAAAATAATGGCTGAATAACAACAATTTGTTAAAAATGTAGCAATTACTTTAAGGAATAATGATGAATGATAGATAAGAAAAAGTAAGAGAAAGAAGAAATTGGAAACGTTATGATCAAATAATAATGATGACAGTCAAAACTATCATAATTAATATCATTATCATCATTAGCATTGTTTGATAAGGATGATAATAATATTGATTGTAATATAATAATAATAATAATTAATGATTAATAATAATAATAATAATAATAATCTAATTAATAAATAATAATAAAAACAATAAAAATTATAATAATAATAAAATTAGATAAATAATGAAAAAATTTGTCTTATCATGAAATTTATTAATATCATTATTATTTTATTATTTTTATTATTTTTATTTTAAATAATATTAAACACACACACACCCCCCACACACACCCCCCAACACACACACACACACCACACAAAAAACAACCACCACACACACACACCCCAACACCACAACAACACACACACACAACACACAACACACCACACACAAACACAACACAGATAAACACTCATACGCACCACACAAAAACCTTTTTAAAGTTCTGTACAGAACAGAAAACCCAGTCAAATTGTCAGTTTTTTTTATCTTTGAGGAAACTAAATCATGAAAATAATTATAAATTAAATTTTTTTTTTCATGATGATTATGAATAAATTTTCCTGAAATGCAATAAAAAGAGTGGTTATGACTGGTGTGATTATACAAAATATATATATATATATATATAATATATAATAATAATATATATATATATATATATATATATATATATATTTTATAATTTTAAAATATAAAAATTATAATATATATATATATATATATATAAAATATATTATTATATTATATAATAAAACATACATTTTTCGGGGGGTTTTACTGCTTCCTGACTAAAACATTTAAACGGGTTTATGTTGTGTGCGTAGGGGTTTTCATCTGTGTGTGTGTTTGTGTGTTGTTGTGTGTGTGTGTGGTGTGTTGTTTTTGTTGTTGGTGTTTGTGGTTTGTGTGTGTTTTTGTTTTTGTGTGTTTTTGTTTTTGTGTGTGTGTGTGTTTTTTGTGTGTGTGTGTGGTTTTGAGAGAGGAGAGAGAGAGAGAGAGGAGAAGAAAGAGAGAGAGAGAGAGAGAGAGAGAGATAATTGTGTGTGTGTGTGTGTGAGAGAGAGAAGAGAGAGGGTGAGAGGGGGGAAGGGGAGTGAGGAAGAAGAGAGAAGAGAAAATGTAGGGTGTGTGTGGTGTGTGTGTTGGTGTGGTTTGTGTTGTGTGTGTGTGTGTGGTGTGGGTGTGTGTGTGTGTGTGTGTGTGTGTTGGTGTGTTGGGGTGTGTGTTGTTTGTGTGGGCGCTGTGTGTGGTGTTTGTGTGTGTGTGTTGTGTGTGTGTGTTTGTGTAGAGGAGAGAGAGAGAGGAGAGAGAGAGAGAGAGAGAGAGAGAGAGAGAGAGAGGAGGGGAGGGGAAAAAGTATTGTGTGTGTTGTGTGTGGGGAGAGAGGAAGAGTGAGAGAGAGAGAGGGAGAGAGAGAGAGGGAGAGAGAGAGAGAAGTATGGGTGTGTTTGTGTTGTGTGTGTGTGTTGTGTGGGGTGTGTGTGTGTGTTTTGGGTTTTGGGTCGTTTTGTGTGTGTGTGTGTGTGGTGTGGGTTGTGTGGTTTTTTTTTTTTTGTGTGGTTTTTGGGGTG
>NC_051411.1:26217344-26229844 GCF_015228065.2 Penaeus monodon
ATCAAAAAAAAAAAAAAAAAAAAGGAAACAAACTGCTTTTGGGATGGATTTACGCCATTATTTTTAAAAGTGTTATAGAAAAGGACAGAGTACCACAATGTAAATGACGGACAAAGACTGCCAAAAAAACCCACCACATCGAGAGCATCACAAAAAAGGGAAAAAATCGCAACATTTTCTAGGGGGGTTCCTGAAATAAAGAGGGAAGCTCAGTCACCCCTGAAAAAAACCTGTCCCATATCACGGACAGCCCGAGTCACTTTTAAAAAAGGTAAAAGAACATTAAATCCTCAAGATAAACAAAAAAACAATGAAAACGTCAAGATTAGTGAATAAAAAAGGGGCACACCCCCCCCGATAACAGGAGGGGGGTGACTTTGCCAAAGGAGCCGGTGACGGGGAAAGGCCACGGGACGTTGGAATGTACCTCAACCACTGGGAGTGGTGCGTTTTGCATTACGTGGTAGTGTGTGTGTGGTGTTGTGTGTGTGTAAAATATAAGAATATAAAATACTATAAAATATATATAATATTATATATATATATATATAATATACATATATGTATAATAGGGATATGTATAACATATATGAATAAATAAAAATATATATTATATTATATATATATATATATATATTATTTTTATTTTACACACACAACACCCACTCCATAAAATTAAAAATATAAAAATAAATATAATAAGATAAATAAATGAATAAAAAATATATATATTAATATTAAATATAATACATATATATAATATATTATTTTATATTATATAAATAATATAATAAACCCAACACACACACCACCACACACACACACAACAGCACACCCCAAACACCACAACAAACACACCACCAACACACACACACACACACACACCACATATATTATTAAATATAATTATATATATTATATATATATATATATATATATGTGGTGTTGTGTGGGTGTGTGTGTGTGTGTGTGTTTGTTTTTGTGTGGGGGGTAAATATATATATATTTTAAAATATATATATATAATATATATATAAATATAATATATAAAAAAATAGAGAGAATGATTACTAAAAAAAAAAAAAAATAACCCCGGCACTCCCCGGGAAAAGGGAAAATGGGGACCCTACCACGTACTCACCAAGAACATACAAAATAAAAAATACAATTAAGTATCAGCGTGACCCGGGGGCTCAGACTGAACCTACCTTTAAAAGAAGATATATATATAAATAATATAATAAAAAATAATATATAATAAAAAATTATATATTAAGTATATTAGTATATTAATATATAAAATTTTAATATTATATAAAATTAATATATATAAATATATATATAAAATATAATATATATATATATATTAATATATTACACGCACACACACACACACACCACACACACACACACAACACACAACAAAATATAATAAAAATAATATATTATATAAATATATTATATAATATAATAAAAGGGTGGTGTGGGTGTGGTGTGGTGTGGTTGGTGTGTGTGTGTGTGTGTGTGATATTTATATAATATATAAATATATAAAAAACACACACACACACACACAACACACCCACACAAACACCCACACAACCACACACACAATACACACCACAACACACACCACACAACCACACCACACACACACAACACACACACCACACACAACACACACACACACCCCAACAACCACACACACACCACACACCACAAAACCCCACAAAACAAACACACACCAAACACACACCACACACACCACCCCAAAACACACGACAAATAAAATTTTTTTATATATATATATATATTATATAATATATTATATTAGTATATTTTTATTTTATATTTTATATATATATATATATATACTACATGATATAATATATATAATATTTTATTAATATTATATAATATATATATATATATATATATATAATATATATATATATTATATATAAGGAAGCTTTCGAAGGTAAAAAAGAGAAAACCCACGTGAAATTTAACAAACTTTTTTTTTCCAAAACAATCAAAAAAAAAAAACCCCTTTTCAAGAAATTGGGCCCAAATGATCTACGTCTTTGAAAAGTAATAATAATAACAGAAAAAGAGACACACAAAAGAGATTAAAAAAAAAGTAATATTCAGCCCGCACTTTCCCAAGCCCTCCCCCCCCCCCCCCCCCCCTCCTCCTTCTCCCCCCTCCCCCACCCCTCCCCCCTTCTGAAACACACGTCTCCGAAAAAAGACACGAATTCATAATATTACGAAAGACAAGGGAAAGGGGAGGAGAAGAGAGAGAGAGAGGGGGAGAAGGGAGAGAGAGAGAGAGGAGAGAGAGAGGAGAGAAGGGAAGGGGGGTAGATGATATATGAGATAGATAGTAGATAGATAGAAAGTAAAGATAGATAGAAGAGAGAGAGAGGAAGAGAGGAGAGAGAGAGAGAGAGAAGGAGAAGAGAAAAGGAGAGAGAGAGGAGAGAGAGAGAGGAGAGGGGGAAAAGGGGGGGGGGAGGGGTGAGGGGAAAAGGACAGAGGAGAGCGATAGAAGTGGGAGAGAGAGAGAGAGAGGGGAAAGGGGGAAAGTTAAGACTGTTTTGTTTTTCCCCTCCATCCCAGTATCTAAAAGGGCCCTTGTTTTTTTTATATAATCTATATATATATAATATATATATATATATATATAATATAATAATATATATATGTTGTAGATGTATGTATGTATGTAATGTATTATTTATATATATATATTTATAATATATAATATATATATTATATATATATTATGAAGTGAATATATATATATAATATAATATAATTTTTATATATATATATGATATATATATATATATAATAATAAATATATATATACATATAATCTTCACAAACAAGAGATGTATTTGCCCGGGTTTCGTTTATATTATTTCTGACGAAGATATAATCGAAATAGTCAACTACATCTCTTTTTGTGAAGTTTTCATTCTATTACCTTTTCTACTTTTTGTCAACATGAATACGATTCATAAAATTTTAAAATATTATATATATACATTATATAAAATATATATATATATATATATATATATATAAATATATTAGTATTATTATATATATATATATATATTATATATATATATATATATACATAATAATACTACATTATTTTTATATATATATATATATATATATTATATATATATAAAATTTATTTATATAGGGTGTGTGTGGGGTGTGTGTATGTGTGTGTGGTGGTGTTGGTGGTGTGGTGTGGTGTGTGTGTTGTGGTGTGTGTTTGGGTGGTATAGTGTATTATTTTATTTATATATATATATTATATATATATAATATATTATATATAGATAATGATAGATAGATAGTGAAGTAGATAGTAGATGATGTGTGTGATAGTGTGTGGTGTGTTTTTATATATATATATATAATATATTATAATTTTAATATATAATATATATAATTATAATATTGTAAAAATTTTAAAATATATATATATATTATATATTATAATATAATATAATGTTGTAGTTATATAAAAACATACACAAAAATTCTCTCTCTCTCTCTCTCTCTCTCTCTCTCTCTCTCTCTATAAAATATATAATAATATATATAATATTATATATAATTATATATATAATAAATATAATGATGTTAAATATATATATTTTTTATATATATATATATTATATATATATAATAATATATATGTATATAACATATACGAAGATAATATATTTAGATAAAAGATATAATAGATAATAGATAGATAGATAGTTTGTAGATGAACATCTTTATCTTTTCTCTCTCTCTCTCTCTCTCTATATATTATATTATATATATATATATATAAAATAATATATTAACACCAACACACACACACACACACACACAAAAAGGTGTAAATACATATACGTATATTACACGCATTACTGTCTGTCTTAATTCATTTACTGATCCTCCAGTTTTTATCTAAACAATAACAATGCATTTTCATATTTTCATATCGTTGTTCTAGTAATTCAATAGAGGGTTAAGTCCAGCGCAATATTGTACAATATCATAATTATTTTTATCATTATGATCCTTATCGCTGTATCAATTTTATGGATTATTATTATTATTGATATTATGAAGTCATTAGTAATATAATCAACTCGAGAAAAAAAAGTGTAAGTTCAGAGTAAATCTTTAAAGGGACAAAGCAACGAATTAATCCTAGGAAACATAATCAAACAGAGCAGCATTTTAAAACACTAGACATGTAATTAATTCTAATGATGAAGTCAGCAGCACCACCAGTAAGGCGAGAGACATATAATTAGGCCCATAGAAGAATGTTATTAAGAACAGACCAACACAAATTAAGCCTAGATCAGAGTTATTAAGTCTAAGTCATTATCAGTAAGACCAGAGCAACATAACTAAACACAACGCAATATAATGAAGTCCAACACGATACCATTATAACATTACCACTAAACGAGTATTGTTGCAAGCACTGGCAACCTTAGCTCGTCGTTGTGATGAGCACTTTGTACATATACGACCAAATGCAGAAAAAAGTAAGGGGGAAAGGAGATATTTGCTTGCTTACGTCATCTTCTGCAATTACCAACACCGGTAATATTGCAACGGTGATAATAATGCAACAACAGTATCTTCAACTAGCATTGCAGAGGGGGTCAATGCTTTCAGAGCCATGCAATGTTATATTTTCCCGTGTAACAAAACCGGAATTTATCAATAAAGATATTATAAACATTATATTTTAATGGTTTTTTTGTTAATTACGGTCCCCTTTTGGTTCCCTTTTCAATGGATTCTTTTTCTTAAGATCAAGATTAAAAAAAGTTTATAATTATAATAATGTGAAGTAAAATGTTTTGTAAAAAATTTCTGTAAGTAAATGTAAAAATATCACAAAACTGATAATTAAAAACAGAAAAAAGTAATAAATATTGATAAAATGCAAATGCATAATCGAAATAATGATAAAAGCATTAATGATAATGAATAATAAAAATGACAATAAAAACAAATTAGTAAAACTTTTTAATAGAAAACAATAGTAAGGTATTGATAATAAAAAATAAAATTATAATCCCAATAATAATAATAATAATAATAAAAATGATAATGATAATAAAACAACAAAAGTAAGATTGATAAAAAATGAAGGTGTTTAAAAAAATAACAAAAAATAAAATAATAATGAAAAATGATAGTAATGATAATAATAATAATAATATAATAAAAATAGTAAAAATCAAAAAATGGTAACGAAGCGAAAATAATGACAACACTAATAATAAAAGGACAAAATCTTTTAAAATATGAGAAATGATAAAAAAACCATGTCTTTTTCCCTTTCCCCATGTCCCTTCGTCCCCTTTGATTAATATAAATTATAAAAAAAAAAATTTTTTCCCAATTAAGACACCCAGAAGCCTTGCCTTCGGTAAAAACATATGCTAATTAATTTAAATTTGCCAGTTTTTGCCAAATAATTACAGAAAGAAAGAGACCGTTCTTTCTTTTAAAGTAAACGCGATATGATCTTTAATGAGGCCAAGATACCATAAGTTCAAAACCAAATACTTTAATTTAAAAAAAAAAAAGGAATTGGTTTTATGACATGCGAGAAAATAGAAATTTTCAAAACAAGGGGACTGTAAAAAGTATACGATTTTTTTTTAAGCATCATGTCACATTATGTAGAAATTTTGATTTTTGCCACACCACACACAACCACACACACACACACACACACAACACACACAACACACACACAAACACACACACAATTTTAAAATATATATATATATATATAATATATTATAATATATATATATATATATATTGGGGGGTTATGTATGATTTTGCACACACACACACACACACACACCACACCCACACACACACACACACACCAACATAAAATTTACATATTATAATATATATATATATATATATATATATATATATTATATTATATAATTTTAAAATTTTAATATATTTTTGTGTGTGTGTGTGTGTGTGTGGGGGTGTGTGTGTGTGTGTGGGTGTGGGGTTTTGTGGGTGTGGTGTTAATATATATATATATATTATATATATATAAATATAATAATATGTGGGGTGTGTGTGTGTGGGGGGTGTTGTGTGGGTGTGTGTGTGTGTGTGTGGTGTGTGTGTGGTGGGGGGTTTTATATTGTGTGTGGTGTGTGGGTGTATATAAATGTAAATAAAAATATTCATATTATATATATTAATAATATATATATTTATATATATATATTATAAATTTAAAATATACACTATGTATAATGTAACTATATATGTGTATATAATATATATATATTATAAATATATTAAAAATATAAAATAATATGTAAATATGATATATTTCCCCACACACACACACACACAACCAACACCACACAACCAAAAAAATATATATAATTAAAATATATATATATATATATATATATATATTATTATATTGTGTGTGTGTGTGTGTGTGTGTGTGTGGTTTGGGGTGTGGTTGGTGTGTGTGTGGTGGGTGTGTGTGTTTTTTTTTTTTTTTTATACAAAATGTGTGTGTGTTGTGTGAGTGTGTATATAAAATGTAAAAATAAATTCAATACACACTCACACAACACACACCATATATGTAACCACACCACACACACCACACACACACACACACACACACACCACACACACACCACACCACACACACACACACACACACATATAATTTTATATAATATATTATATTAATAATATAATATATATTATATGTGTGTGTGGTGTGTGTGGGGTGTGGGGGTGGGTGTGTGTGTGAATATTAAAAGCTTTTTATAACATATTTTTATAATAATTTATAAATTATTATATATATAATTTATATACTAGTATTATATTATAAAATAATTTTATATAATATTAAAAAAATATATTTTATAAAATATAAATATAAATATATATATATATATATATATATAACACATTTAAAATTTGATACATATATACATATGTGTATATAGGGATATAAATTTTTATATAAAATTTTATAATATATTATATATATATATAAAATAGAATATATATTATTTTCATTTATTAAAACACTCCCACACACACCAAAATAATGACACACCACAACCCCACCACACCACACACACACAACAAACCCCCACACACACACACACCCACCAACACACACATATATTATATATATATTATATATTATTATATATATAATATATATATACCAACACACACACACAACACACACACACACCCACACACACACCACACCACACACACACCCACACAACTATATATATATATATTTTAAAAAAATATATATATATAATATATATATATATATATAATATATAAAATATATATATAAGTATATATATTGTGTGTTGTGTGTGTGGTGTGTGTGGTGTGTGTGTGTGTGTGTGTTTTTTGTGTGTTTGGGGGTGCATAAATCATAAATTTAATAATGTGACATGATCTTTTTTTTTAAAAAAAAAGTTTTAATTTTTTCATCACCTTGTTTGCAATTTTTCATTTTTTCGCATGTCGAAAGACCGATTCCCCTTTTTTTATTTAATTTTAAGTAATTTGTTTTTAAAATTATGGTATCTTGGCCTCATTTTAAAAACAATCGCGTTGTATCGTTAAAAAAGAAAGAACAGGGGCTCTTTATCTGAAATTATTTTGGGAAACTGGCAATTAAGTTTAATTTGATATGATTTATCTCGAAAGGCAGAGGTTTGTGTGTCTTAATTGGGAAAATTTTTTTTTTATAATTTTTATTTAATCAATGGAAGGAAGGATCCATGGGGAAAAACAGAGTTTTTAGTCATTCTATATTCTAAAAAAAGTTTGTCCTTTTTTATAGTGTTGTCATTATTTCGCTTTGTTTCCACTTTTGTGATTATTACTAATTTTTTATTATTATTATTATTATTATATTTTATTTTATTATTATTATTATTATTATTTTTGATTATTATCACCTTCTTTTATTATCAATCATTACTTTTTTTTTGTTATTATTATCATTACATATTATTATATTGATTATATGGTATTTTTAATTTTTTTTTCATTATCAATACCATTTCTATTGTTACTATTATTTTTGTTTTATATTGTTGTTATTGTCCTTACATTTTTAACATTATCATTAATGCTTTTTTCATTATTTCGATATGATTTTGATTATTGCAATATATTTCTTTTTCGTTTATAATTTTCAGTTTGATGATATTTTTATCAAACCCTTATCAGCAATATTATTTAATACGATTTTACTGTATCATTTTTATAATTATAAACTTTTTTTTTTAATTTTTGATCTTAAGAAAAAGAATCGGATGAAAGGCAAACCCCAAAAGTGAACGATAATTAAAATAAGAACAAAACATAATGATTAAGATAAGATCTTTATTGCATAAATTTCCCGGGTTTTGTTACAGGCAAAATATAACATTGCATGGGTCTGAAAGCATTGACCCCCTCTGCCAATGCTAGTTGAAGATACTGTTGTTGCATTATTATCACCGTTGCAATATTACCGGTGTTGGTAATTGCAGAAGATGACGTAAGCAAGCAAATATCATCACTTTCCCATTCACTTTTTTCTGCATTTGGTCGTATATGTACAAAGTGCTCATCACAACGACGAGCTAAGGTTGCCAGTGCTTGCAACAATACTCGTTTAGTGGTAATGTTATAATGGTATCGTGTTGGACTTCATTATATTGCGTTGTGTTTAGTTATGTTGCTCTGGTCTTATGTAATGATTAGACTTAATAACTTGATCTAGGTTTTGTGTTGGTCGTTTTAATAACATTTTTATGGGCCAATTATATGTTTTCGCCCTTTTGGGGGTGCTGCGACTTTATCTTAGAATTAATTTTCATGTCTATGGTTTAATAATGCTGTCTGTGTTGATTATGTTGTCCTAGGATTAATTACGTTGCATTTGGCTTAATGATATTACCTGAACTTTAAATACTTTTTTTTCCGAGTTTATTATATTCTAAAAGATTCATAATTCAAAATAAAATAATCCAAAAATTGATACAGCGATAAGGACATAATGATAAAAATAATTTGATATTGTAAATATTGCGTGGACTTAACCCTCTATTTAAAAACTAGAACAACGAATGGAAAAATGAAAATGCATTTTATGTTTTGATAAAAACGGAGGATCAGTAAAAGAATTAAGACAGACAGATATGGTGTATATATAGTTAGTATTATACACACGTTTGTTGTGTGTGGTGTGTGTGTGTGTGGGTTATATATTATATATATAATATTATATAATATATATATATATATATAGAGGAGGAGGAGGAGAGAGAGATAAATGGGATCACCTATCAATTATCTATCTCTATCTATCTTTATATCATTCTAAATATATCTATTTTCTGATATGTGTTATACATATATATATATATATATATATATATATAAATAAATTTATATATAAATATATATATATATAACTACATATATATTATATATAATATATATATAATATATATATTAAATTTAATATATATATTTAAATAATATAAGAGAGAGAGGAGAGAGAAGAGAGGGAGAAGAGAGGATGTGTGTGTATGTTTATATAAACAAATACATATAATATTTTATATATATTATATTATTATAAATATATAAAATATATAACAATATAAATTATATATATAATATATATTAATAATATATTTTAATTAATATTATATATATAAAAACACACACACACACATCTATCCATCTACTATCAAACTATCTATCTATCATTATCATCATTGAAAATTTTATATAATAATATATAAATATATATATATATATATATATATAATTTTATTACACATATACACACACAAAACACACACACACACACAACACACACACAAAAACACCCCCACACACACACACACACACACACACAACCCCCCACACACCCCCCACACATATTATATATAATATATATATATAATTTTATATATATATATATATAATAAAGATGTATTTTATGTATGTAATAATATAATATATATATATATATATATAAAATATATATAACAAAATATTTTATATATATATAATATAAATATATATATATATAAATATATTATGTATAATAAATATATATATATATGAATCGTATTTTAGTTGCAAATGTAGAAAAGGTATAATGAAAGAAATTTACAATATAAGAGAGTAGTTGACTGATTTTGTTATATCTTCGTCAGAAATCCTATAATCGAAACGGCAAATACATTTTTGTATGTGAAGATATTAGTATATAAATATATAAAATATATATATATATTATAAATATAATATATGCATACATATAATATATATATTATATATTTATATAATAGATACATATAATAAAATATATTATATATATATCTATATATACATTACATACATACAACATACATACAACATAATTTTATATAATTATAATATATAATAATATAATATATATATATATATATATATATATTATAACAAAAGGGCCCTTGAGATACTGGGGGGAGGGAAAGCAAACCATCTTTCCCTTTTTCTTTCTCTCTCACCCTCTCTCTCTCACATTGCTTTTGCTTCTCTCTGTCCCTTTTCTCTCACTTCTCCCTTCCCCCCTTTTACTCTCTCCTCTTTCTCTCCTCTCTCTTCCCCTCTCTCTCTCTCTCTCTTCTCTCTCTCTCTCCTCTTTATCACTATTTTATCATCTATTATCTATCTCAATTATCTATCTACCCCCCCTTTCCCCTTTTTCCCCCTCTCTTCTCTCTCTCTCTCTCTTTCTCTCTCTCTCTCTCTCCTTCTCTCCCTTCCCATTGTCTTTTCGAATAATTAATGAGATTTAGTCTTTTCTCGGGACAGGTGTTTCAGAAGGGGAGGGAGGGTGGGGGAGGGGGAAAGGGGAAGGAGGGGGGGGGGGGGGGGGGGAGGTCTTGAGAGAAGTGCGAGGTGAAATTTCTTTTTTTTTTAAACTTGTTTTTGTGGCATCTTTGCGTTTTTATTTTTTGTAACGACGTAGATGCAGGGCCAAATTTCTTGAAAGGTGTTTGTTTATTTGATTTTTTTGGAAAAAATAAGTTTGTTTAATGTTCACGTGGGGTTTTTTTCTACCTTTCTGAAGCTCCAATATAATATATATATAAAATATATTTTTATATATATATATATATATATATATATATTTTAATTTTATATATATAAAATGCCTGATTATATATATAAATATAATATATATATATATAAATACATATATTATAATATAATTTTATATATATAATATATATATTATTTTATATTTTTGCGTGTGTGTGTGTGTGTGTGGGTGATTTTGTGGGTGTGTGGGGTGTGTGTTTGTGTTTGGTGTGTGTTGGGTTTGTTTTGGGGTGTGGTGTTTTGTGTGTGTGTGGTGTTTTGTGTGTGGGTGTGTGTGGGTTTTTTGGGTGTGGTGTGTGTGTGTGTGGGGTGTGGGGGTTTATATATATTATTATATTATAATATATATATATATATAACACACACACCACCACACACAACACACACACCCACACAAAACCCACACACACAAAAATTTTTCTATATATATATATATAATATATATATATTTTATAAATATATATATATATATTGGATGTGTTTGGTTGTGGTTGTTGGTGTTTGTGTGGTGTGTGTGTGGGGGGGGTTGTATTTTATTAAAATATATATATTTTAAAAATTATATATATTTTATATATAAAAATTTTATATATATAAATATATATAATTATATATATATATATAATATATATATATAAAATTATATATAAAATATATATATATAAAATATGATTATATATATTTTTATAAAATATATATATATTAAATATATATTTTTTTTTTAAAGGTAGGTTATGTCTGAGCCGCCGGGGTTCACGGCATGATATTTTAATTTGTATTTTTAAATTTGTGATTTTCTTGGAGGAGACGGGGTTTAGGCCCCATTTTCCTTTCCCCCGGGAGAGGCCGGTTTTTCCCTTTTTTTTTTTTTTTTTTAGGTAACCATTCCTCTATTTATATATATATATATTATATATATATATTTATATATAAAATATATTTAGATATATATTTTACAAACACAACACACACACCACCCCACAAAACACACACACACACACCCCACACACACAACTATTATATATATATATATATATATATTTTGTATATTTTAAAATTATTATTATATATTGTTTTTTGGGTGTGTGTGTGTGGTGTGTTGTGTGTGGGTGTGTGTGTTGTTGTTGTGTGGGGTGCGTGTGTGTGTGGTTTGTGTGTGGGGTGTGGTGTGTGTATTTTTTTAAAATATATATATATATATAATTTATCTATATATTTTATATATGTATTTTAATTTTAAAAATTATATTTAT
>NC_051411.1:26244175-26246675 GCF_015228065.2 Penaeus monodon
TCATTTACTTTTATTCTATTTTTTTTATTGTTACATTTTTTTATTTTATTATTATTTTTATTGTTTTATCATTATATCATTATTATTATCTTATCTTATCCTTATTTTAATTGTTTTTTATGTTACATTTCATTTTTAAAATATTGTTATTATATCATAATTTTTTTGCTGCGAGTTTAATCGCCTTTATTTAAACCGTTGTACATCTTATTATCATTTGGTTTTAGTTTATTACATTGTTTACTATTAAAATATTTTTTTTCCTTTTTTTTATGCATGATTTTAATTTCCTTATAATTTCATTAGTATTTGGGGTTACAATCTTTTATTATCGTTATCATTGTTTATCTTTATCTTTGTTATCTTTATTTTTGTTGTTGTTGTTGTTGTTTTTGTTGTTGTTTTTAATTTTCATTATTGTTTTTTATTTTTAAATACTTTCATCTCATCACATCACATAAACCATTTTAAAATTTTATTTATTATTATTTTTAAATTATTATATTATTGTTTTAATTATATTTTTATCATTATTATTATTATTATTATTATTATTATTATTATCATTATTTTATTACATTATTTTACATTATATTATTATTATTTTATTACTATATTTTATTGTATTATTATTTTTATCATTTTTACTATCTTTACTATATTATTATCATTATTTTTTTTTATTATATGAATATTATCATTATGATTATTATTGTCATTATTATTATTATTATCATGATCATAACTAAACTACTAATACGTTTATTAATGTCTCTACAGTTATTTTTTTTCCCCAAATTTTTCATTCCTTGTTGACTTGTTTTTGAAATTGATGCAATCCCAAGGAGTTACAAGTTATCACGACTGTTATCAATCTGCTGTGGTATCTTTTATTATGATTAGTTATGAAGATTGTGGTTAGTAATCATATCATAATAGTATTTATATTTATATTTATGTATATATTTAACTGTATTTATATCTAACAATAGTATTTATATTTAATAATAGTATTAATATTTAATAATAGTATTAATATTTGATAATAGTATTAATATTTAACAATTGTATTAATATTTTATAATAGTTTTTATATTTAATAATAGTATTTATATTTAATAAAGAAAAAAAATTATATTAATATTTATATCCATTTTTCCCTGTCAGTTCATTCTTCTCTCTTCCTCCTATTCCCTTTTATTCATTCTGTCATCTTTATTGACATCTCCTCAGTTTCTTCTTTCATTCTCTTCTCCATTTTCTTGTCTCTTTCATCACATTATTTTTTTTTTTTATTCTTCGCTTCCTCCTTTCTCATCTTCCATATTTTGTTACTTTCACTTTTTTTTCTTGTTTGTCTCTTTTCGGTGTTATAACTAGTTTGTTGTTGTTTTTGTTGTTGTTGTTGTTTTTGTTGCTGTTTTTTAATGTTTTTGTTGTTTTTGCTTTTGTTGCTGTTTTTTATGTTTTTGTTGTTTTTGCTTTTGTTGCTGTTTTTTATGTTTTTGTTGCCGTTGTTTTTTCTTGTTTTTGTTGTTGCTGTTCCTGCTTTGTTTTCAATACATTTTCCTTTTCACTTCCCTTATTTGTTGTTATCGGTTTATTTTGTATTTTCTTGTTTTTGTTTCTCGTTTTTCTCTTCCCTCTTTCGCACTGCTCTTTCTATCCTTCGTTTTCCTTCCTCCTCTTTCATTCTTCTTATAAGCCTCTTTCTTTTCTTCTTCTCTTTTATCCTTTTCTTCTTCCTACTCCTCTTCCTCGTTACTCCTTTTTCCTTCCTTCTAATTCTTCTCTTCCTTATCATTGTCCTCTTTCTGTTTCCGTCTCCCTCGTTCTTCTTCCTTCTTCCTTTCTCCTCTCCCTCTTTTCTTCCATTTAATATCCTCCAGCTTTTTGGTCTTGTCGCATTAATGGTTGTTGTTAATTCTTCCTTTTCTGTTCTCTTTCTTTTATTTTCCTCTATTTCACCTTTTCTCTTGCTTTTCTGTACGTTTCATTATTGTTATTGCCCTCATTCTCCACTCTTTGCTCTTCCACTTACTCCTCCTCTTCTTCTTCCTTCTCTAATTCATTCTCCTCTTCTTCTTCCTCCTCTTCCTCCACTTCCCCCTTTCCTCTTCCTCTTCTCCACTTCCAAATCCCCAGTTTATCTTCCACTTCTCCTCCCTTTTTTTTCTTCTTTTTCCCCCTTTCCTCCAAAATTTCCCCCCTTTCCTCTTTTCTTTCCACTTCCAAAAAACCCGTTTTTCTTTCCCCTTTCCCCCTTTTTTCTTTTTCTCTTCTTCCCCTTTCCCCTTCTTTTTCTCCATCTATCCTCCTCTTCATTTCATCCACTTTTACTCCTCCTACTCTTCCTCCTTCTTCTTACTCCGAATTCATAAATTATTCTGACTCTTTTATCTTTGCTTTTGTCTTCACTTTTCTCCTCTTTGGGGCTTTTGCTGGTTTCTTTCTTCCTTTTCCATTTTATCAGTTATCTCTTTCCCGTTCCCTTTTTATC
>NC_051411.1:26266675-26269175 GCF_015228065.2 Penaeus monodon
AGGAATAGGAACGGAAATAGGAGCTTAATACGAATAGGAACGGGAATAGGAGCTTAATAGGAATAGGAACGGGAATAGGAGTTTGATAGGAATAGGAACGGGAATAGGAGTTTAGTAGGAACAGGAACGGGAATAGGAGCTTAATAGGAATAGGAACGGGAATAGGAGCTTAATAGGAACAGGAATGGGAATAGGAGTTTAATAGGAATAGGAACGGGAATAGGAGCTTAATAGGAATAGGAACGGGAATGGGAGTTTAATAGGAATAGGAACGGGAATAGAAGCTTAATAGGAATAGGAACGGGAATAGGAGCTTAATAGGAATAGGAACGGGAATAGGAGCTTAATAGGAAAAGGAACGGGAATAGGAGTTTAATAGGAATAGGAACGGGAATAGGAACTTACTAGGAATAGGAACGGGAATAGGAGCTTAATAGGAATAGGAACGGGAATAGGAGCTTACTACGAATAGGAACGGGAATAGGAGCTTAATAGGAATAGGAACGGGAATAGGAGCTTAATAGGAATAGGAACGGGAATAGGAGTTTGATAGGAATAGGAGCTTAATAGGAATAGGAACGGGAATAGGAGCTTAATAGGAATAGGAACGGGAATAGGAGTTTAATACGAATAGGAACGGGAATAGGAGTTTAGTAGGAATAGGAACGGGAATAGGAGTTTAGTAGGAACAGGAACGGGAATAGGAGCTTAATAGGAATAGGAACGGGAATAGGAGTTTAGTAGGAACAGGAACGGGAATAGGAGCTTAATAGGAATAGGAATCTGGAATAGGTATTGAATAGGAATAATAATAGGAAGGAAAGTTGATTAGGAATAGGAATTGGAGTTGAACAGGAATAGGAAATGAGGAAATAGTAATTGACCTTATTACTATTATCCACATTATTATTTCTTATTTTCTTATTTTTCATCTATTTGTCTTGTTATTTTTCTCATATTTCGCGTTTTTCTCTTCTTTTTATTCTTTTCTTTCATATTACTTTATTCTTCTCCCTTTTCTTTTTATTCCTCTTGTTTTTCTTCTTCATTTCCATTTTTCGTTACCCTCATTTACATTATTTTTCTCATCTCCGTTTTTTTTTTTTTTTTGGGGGGGGTGGGGGTTGCCTGTCTTCTTTTTCTTTATCTTTCAGCTTTTTTTTTTTTATTCCTGCTTTGTTTCTCACTTTTTTTTCTGCTCACCATTCTCCTTGAGAGAGGGTGAAGGAGAGAGGGGCAGGAACAAGGGGATAAGTGAAAGGGAGAGAGAGAGAGAGAGAGAGAGAGAGAGAGAGAGAGAGAGAGAGAGAGGAAGAGAGAAAGACAGAAAGACAGAGACAGAGACAGAGAGAGAGAGAGAAAGAGAGAGAGAGAGACAGAGAGAGAGAGAGGAGAGAGAAAAAGAAAAAGAGAGAGAGGAGAAATTTAAAACGGTATCCAAATTAAGACGCTGCGGCCCTTCCGCAAGCGCCAAAGGGTTAAAAAAAAATCTGATATCTCGAATTGGAAATAAAGCTGTTTATGACTTCCTCGCGTCCTTTTGAGGGTCATGCACAGGGAGGCGCATGTCGTAGCATAATCCTCTTAGAATGGAAGCATTTCCTGCGGGGAGGCATATGTAAATGCCCTTCCCGTCACAAAGCTTGTCGTGTGGGCTTGTCAGCATTTGCTTCGCTCGGGGTGATGTAAGTGCCGTAAATGCAGCGCTATCTGCTAAGGACTCATACCTGAATTGAAATCGTAATCAATAAAACGTGTCTTGCACAGGCGATTGTGCTCGGGGGGGGGGGTTATAGGAGGGGAGAGGAGGGGAGGGGGTGACAGGTGTTGGAAAAGGGAGGAGAAGCGCAACTCGGCTGTCATATCGCTTGGAAATCTGTGATGCCTTTGCCCTCTGGTGGCCGTCCGTGCAATCATCAGCATCAGCATTCTCCCCATTCTCTTTACGGGGAGATGGCGCGGCGAAGGACCCTTGGGATCCGGAAAAGGAGGGTTCGCGTCGCTCATCATAATATTTTGATATGCTTGCCTCGTCTGCCGGTGACAGCGGAGAGTGAAGCGAGGGAGGGAGAGTCCAAGGAGTTGTGGCACTCCCAGCCGATGCCTGAGTCGTATCTGATTCCAGGAACAATGTCTGAACACACCCTGGCTCTCGCTCTCTCTCTGCCTGTCTCTTTTGCTGTGCCTGAGTCTCTCGTTTTCTCTCATCTCTATATCTGTATCTCTTCGTCCCTCCTTCTCTCTCGCTTTCTCTCTCTCTCTCTCTCTCTCTCTCTCTCTCTCTCTCTCTCTCTCTCTCTCTCTCTCTCTCTCTCTCTCTCTCTCTCTCTCTCTCTCTCCACCACCCACCTTCTCTCCATCCTTTCTTCCTACCTTCCTCTCTCTACCTACCCGTTTATTTATTTGTCCCTTTTTATACATCTTTCTCTGTCTCTCGAAGCTATTCACAGCCTCAGTAACCACGCACAAAACGCTTATTTACTCAAGCATTATGAAAGAG
>NC_051411.1:26274175-26285518 GCF_015228065.2 Penaeus monodon
AAGCCACTTATGGAATGAGCATTTTGTTTATTATCTCTTGAAAGAAAACAACCGGTTACTTTTGAGAGGCGCCAAGGGAGGATGAGGGAGAGAGGGAGAAAAGGGAGTGGATGAGGGAGATAGAGGAGGGATGGGAGAGGGATGGCGGGGGAAGAGAGAGAGGGGGAGAAAAGGGAGTGGAAGAGGGAGAAAGAGGAGGAATAGGGGAGAAGGATGGCTAGGGAAGAAAGAGAGATTGAGAGAAGGGAGTGGAGGAGGGAGATAGAAAAGAATGGGGGGGGGAAGAGGAGATTGTAGGAGGGAGAGAAAGGAAGAATAAAGGATAAGGATGGCTAGGGAAGAGAGAGAGAGGGAGAGAAGGGCGTGGACGAAGGAGGAAGAGGAAGAATAGGGGATAAGGATGACGCGGGAGGAGAGAGAGGGAGACAGAGGGGAGTGGAGAATGAGGCAGAGGAAGAATGGGCGGGGGGGGGGAAAAAGGGGGGAAAAAAGGGAAAAGGAGGGAGGATTTAAGGGAAAAAAAGAGAAAAGGGGAAAAGGGAGAGAAAAGGAGAAAGGGAAGAGGAAAGGAAAAAAGGAAAAGGGGGGAAAAGAGAGGGGGAAGGGGGGGAAAAAAAAAAGAGGGGGGGGAAAGAAAAAAAAAAAAAGGGGGGGGGGAAAAAAAGGGGGAGGCGAAGAAAAGAAAGGGGGAAGCGAAGGGGAAAAGAAGAGGGGGGCGAGGGAAAGAAAGGGAGAGGAGAGGAAACGAAGAGGGGAGAGCAGAGAAAGAAAGGGGAAAGGGGAAACGAAGGAGGGGAAAAAAGGGGAAGGGGAAAAAAGGGGGGAAGGGGAAGGGAAAGAGGGGGGAAGGGAGAAAAAGAAAAGGGGAGGCGAGAGAAGAAGGGGGAGCGAGAGAAAGAAAAGGGGAGAGCGAGAGAAAGGGGGGGAAAGGGGGGAAAAGGGAAAAGGAGAGCGAGAGAAACAAGAGGGGGACGAGAGAAACGAAAGGGGAGCGGAGAAGGGGGAAAAGGGGAAAACAGAGAAAGAAGGGAAAAGGAAAAAAAAAGAAAGAGAGGGGAAAGGGGGGGGCGAGAGAAAACGAAAGGGGGGAGAGCGAGAGAAAAGGGGAAGGAGAGAAAAAGAAAGGGGGGGGAGGCGAAAAGGGGGGGGGAAAAAAGGGGGGAAGGGGGGGCAAGGGGGAGGGAAAAAACGAAAAAAAAGGGGGAAAAAGCGAGGGAAAAAAGGGGAGAGCGAGAGAAAAAGAGGGGAAAAGGGGGAAACGAAGGGGGAGAGGGAGAAAAAAAAAGGGGAAGCGGGGAAAAAAAGGGGGGAAAACGAGAAACGAAGAGGGGAGACAGAGGGAAAGAAAAGGGGGGGGGGGCGGAAAACGAAGAGGGGAAAACGAGAGAAACGAAAGGGGGGAAAAACGAAAAGGGGGGGGAAAAAAAGAAGGGGAAAAGCCAAAAAAAAAAGGGGGGGAGAGAAAAAAGGGAAAAAACGAGGGGGGGGAAGGAAAAAGAGGGGGAGGAGGAAAAGAAAAGGGGAGAGCGAGAGAAAGAAAAGGGGGAAGGAAGGAAACGAAGAGGGGAGAGCGAGAGAAACGAAGAGGGGAAGAGCGAGAGAAACGAAGAGGGGAGAGCGAGAGAAAGAAGGGAGGGGAAAAAGAGAGAAAGAAAAGGGAAAGGGAAAAAACGAGGGAAAGGGGGGGGGAGAAAGAAGGAGGGAAAGGGGGGGGGAAAGGGAGGGGAACCCCCCGAGGGGGGCCCGAAAAAATTTTTTTACAAAGCAAAAGGGTTTTTTCCCCCCAGGAAAAAAAAAAGGGGAATCGAGAACAGAAACCTTTTTTTTTTTTCGACAGAAACAGGGGGCAACGGGGAAAAAAAAAACGAAAAGCAAAAAAAAAAGGGGGGGGGGGGCCCCAGAGAAGAAGGGGGAAGGGAAGAAGAAGAAGCCCCCAAAAAATCCCCCAAAACGAGGGGGAAAAAAGGGGGGGGAAAAAGGGGGGGGGGGGGGGGGGGGGGGAAGACCAAAAAAAGAAAAAAAAAAAAAAAGAGGGGGGGCCAAAAAAAGGGGGGAAAAGGGGGAAGGGAAAAAAGGGGGAAGGGAAGCGGGGGGGAGGGGGGGGGGGTGAAGGGGGGAGGGGAGGGGGGGCCCCCCCCCCCCCAAAACCAAGAAAAACCCCAAAAAAAAAAGGGGGAAAAAAGGGGGGCGACGGGGACCCCCCCCGGGGCCCCCCCCCCCCCCGTTTTAACCCCCCCCTTTCCCCGAGAAAACCCCCCCCCCCCCCCCCTTCTCCTCTCTTCCCCTTTTTTTTTCCCCTTTTTTTCCTTTTTCTTTTTTTTCCTTTTCTCTTCCCTTTTTCTCTTCTTCTCCTCTTTTTCTTTTCTCCCCCCCCCTTTTCCTTTTTTTCCTTTTTTTTTTTTTCTTTTTTCCCCCCCCTCTTTTTTTTTTCTTTCTTTCTTTTTTCTTTTCTTTTTCCCTTTTCTCTTTTTCCCTTTTTTTTTTCCTCCCTCTCTCCTCCCTTTTTTTTTTTTTTCCCCCCCTCCCCTTTCCCCCTCTTTCCCCCCCCCCCCGACCCCCCTCCCCAACCCCCCCCTTTCCCCTTCCCCCATCCCCCAAACCCCCCCCCCCCCTTTTTTTCCCCCCCCCCCCCCCCTTTCCCAGGGGGGGAAAAAAACCCCCCCAAAGCAAATCTTTGATTGATACATTTTCTGTAAACCTGTTTTTTTTTTCTTTTTTTCTTTGTTTTACAGACTTTGCGTCGTTAATCTATTTGTTTATCATTATCGTTATCGTTGTTTTTCTGTTATTATCATTATTATCATTTTCATCGTTATAATTAGCATTGTTTATAGATATATAATTTCCTTCGGCATCTTCTTCTCTGTAGATGAATGAATGAATGAATGAATGAATGAATGAAGCCAAAATCTCCCCAACTGACTCCGGAGTACTTTAGGAGTGGCAGGGATGGGGGGAGAGGGGAAGGGGGGGAGGGGGGAAGCCACTTCGCTATATACGGTCAATACAACAAACATATCACGATGCGGTCACATAAAGCCGGTTTAGTGAAGAAAAAGGCCTGGGACATCCGGATAGCGGAGGAGGGTTAGGGGGAGGGGGGTGAGGAGGAGGAGGAGGAGGAGGGACAGCCTATCCCACGCACATACACACGCACACGAAGTCGCCACACGTACACAAATACTCGAGATAACGTTCATGTTCTTTGTACTTTGTCCTTTCACTCGCTCTCCTCTCTTGTCCGAGTCCTCTCTCCTCCTCCTCCTCCTCCCCCGTCCTTTAATCTCCTCCTTCTTCCTCTCTCCCTCTTTCGAGCCCCACCCTCTCTCTCTCTCTCTCTCTCTCTCTCTCTCTCTCTCTCTCTCTCTTCTCTCTTCTCTCTCCTCTCTCTCTCTCTCTCTCTCTCTCTCTCTCTCTCTCTCTCTCTCTCTTCCCTCTCTCCTCCCTCCTTTCTCCTCTCTCTTCCCTCCCTCCCCTCCTATCCCTCCCCTCCACCCTCCCCTCTATATCCCTCCCCTCCCCCATCCTCCTCTATATCCCTCCCTTCCCCATCCCCCCACTCCCCTCTGCCCCCCTTCTTCTCTCCTACCCCCCCCCCCCCTCCCTTCACCTTTCTACCTGCGGCCCGTAAACCCCCTGAGTCAAATATCTACCTGTCTACAACCTATCGACCCGTTTCGTTAATACAACAAATATAATGAAATTTGCTGAATATGATTTTAATGATATGACTTATGATAATAGTAGGTATATGTATAGTGACCAAGCCGATAAATAAGAGGTTTGTAAATGGATAGCGCCAGCTAGAACTCAGTGGAAAGGAACTGGGGACCCTACCAGGAACTCCAAGAGCATCACAACATGAAAACAATTAGTATCATTCGTTGCCTGGCGCTCAACATTTCCTACCGTTGAAATAAGAAATTTCAAAGGTGACTTAATCAATTAGACTATTTTACTGTAAGAAGAATTTAGACATCCACTATAAGAAACAATGAAATAATCAATAATATGGAACTTCCAACATGTGAATAATGAAAACTGTTTTTTTTTTCCTCTTTCTTCTCTTTCTCTTGCGTTTTTAATATTTCTTAATTTCCAAATGGTGATTTTCATCTGACATTTTAGACCTAGACCTTTTGGACTAAAAGACACTTCATTACCATACTTTCACGAAATAAAAATAAGGGCATGGAAGTAAAGTGAAAACATTAGGATACTCTGCAACATGCGCAATACTGGGGACAGATGCAGTTTGCAACATACCAGAAAAGTTCCATAATTGTGTTTGTTGAGTACTTTGCTGTACAAAATATGAATTCTGATAAGCATTTATTGTGTATATTATATCTATTATAGGAAACAGATTTTTAAAAAATTTTCTGTATGTGTGTGTTTGTGTGTGTGTGTGTGTGTGTGTGTGTGTTGTGTGTGTGTGTGTGGTGTGTGTGTGTGTGTGTGTGTGTGTGTGTGTGTGTGTGTGTGTGTGTGTGTGTGTGTGTGTGTATGTGCGTGTGTATGTGTGTGTGTAGCTTTTATATATTCTTTTTTTTTTCTTTTTTCTTTTTTTACTTTTTTTATTTGTTCAGCTCCAGCTTTTATCAGAAGAAAAGAAGTTCGTTGTGCAGAGTTGCCAGAATTCAATTTTAGACGAATATGTAAGAGAAGAAGACGATAAGGATACAGGGGAAATAAAGGGGAGAGAGAGAGAGAGAGAGCGAGAGAGAAGAGAGAGAAGAGAGAGAGAGGGGGGGGGGGGGGAGGGGGGAAGAGGGGGAGGAGAGAGAGAGAGAGAGGAGAGAGAGAGAGAGAGAGGTAGATAGATAGATAGATAGATAGATAGATAGAGAGAGAGAAGAGAGAGAGAGAGAAAGAGAGAGAGAGAGAGCTAGAAGTGAATAAGGGAAGAATGATACGGACGAAAGAAATGCGAAGGATGGATAACAAAAGCAGAGAGAGAAAAAATGAAAAAAAGACGAAGAATAATCAAAACGAAACAACAAAAAAAAACAACTCCGGTAGAATAGAAAGAGAATTCGGGAGAATGAGAGGAAGAAAAACATAAATGAATAAATATAGGCACAAATAAAATCCACAAAACAAGGTGTGTTTGTGGTTAACAAGATCTGTCCCGATTTATCACTTTGTGTTATGGATGTATATGTGTAAGTTCGTGTGGTCCTGATGTGTACAAAAATGTATATCTGTAAATTGCGTGTCTGAATATATGTCTGCGTGTGTAACCTATGTGTGTATGTTAATATTTGTTTAGTGCATGTGCGTATTTTTGTTTGTTTGTTTGTTTGTTTGTCTGTTGTATTTGCTGTTTAATTCATTGATATCCAGGTGTATGTGTGTAGGTGTGTAAGTATACGCACCTAAAACGTTTTATGAAAGTCTGTATACCATATGCAATTCAAACTGTCATTATGTAATTATACACCTGTTTCTTTATATTCAGTTTAATTGTGATCATATAATTACACACATGTGTCTTTAGTACATATTGCGCACACCAAAACAATTCCCCGCGCTCCTCCGCCCTTTTAACAGCGTCATTCATTCATTCATTCTCATCCGCCCTCGACGTTCTTCATGAATGAAAAAAAGTCTGGGAGCGTCCCATTCATCCACAGAGCCGCGACACACACAGACATACGCACGCACAGATACCCTAACACTAACCACCAGACAATAACCTAATGCCCACTTCTATCTCCCCTCCCTCCTCCACGGTACCCCCCCTCTCTCTCCAACATCCCCTTTCGACCTCCTCCTCCTCCTCCTCCCCTATTCCCCTCCCCTCCAACATTCCCCCCATTCCCTCCCCTCCCCCTAAGATAACTTCCCCCTCTGACATCTTCCCCCACCCCCTCCCCTCACCCCTCCCTTTCTCCCTGTCCCTTCATCTCGACTAAAGGGGGGGGGGGATCTGGGAAGAGAGGAGGAGGAAGGAAGGGAGGGGGAGGGGAGGGGGCGGGCCGAGGGGGTAACTTCAGGACGAAATGCTGAAAAGTTTTCTCTGAGTTTCGTGCGATTTATTTTATCTGCTTAGGTATCGCATTTCTAATTGTTAACATTTGTGTTTTTGTGATGGTATACGCATATATTAATTTTTGCATAGATGGGGTGCTAGAATGATGCATACGTATAAGCAATGATACATACATATACATTCACATACACATATACAAATGAATGCGCATTTATTCCTACACACGAATATCCAAACATATATGTATTTACACTCAAACATTAGCGCCGGTGCGCACACACGCCCAACTGCGTTTGAGTATTCATCAGCTGACGTCCGCTCACGCCAGCTGGACACAAGCTATGTTAAGCCACATCTCATATTCATGGCCAAAGCTGAGGTCATGCAGGGTCAACGAGCGCCGGCAACGGCATCATGAACTTACGCAACCGCCAGACGCCGTTGCGTCACGGCCACGAGACGCGGCGGACCCTACGCCGCCGCCGGCGCGTGGGTAGGGGCGCGCGCCCTGGTTGTGGGCGTTATCTATAAACTACAACATAACTACAACATATAACACACACACACACACATAACACTAATATCACACATACACACATATACACACACATATATATGTATGTATATATGTATGTATTAGTATATATACATATATATATATATATATATATATATATATATATATATATATATATATATATATATATATATATAATATATATATAAAATATATATGTATATATATATAACATATATATATATATATATATATATTATATATATATATATATATATATATATATATATATATATATATATATATATATATCGATAGAGAGAGAGGGAGAGATGTATAGAGATACAATTATAGATAAAGATACAGATATAGATATCTAATAAGGTGAATGCCATGCCATAGAGTGGCGTTTAAAATATTTTATCCGAATGCCTCAGAAATGTTCATTTGCCGCCCAAAGGGGTTTTGCAAAAGCATATATAAAAATCTTGACATTTAAGGCTTATCTAAAGTCGCCAGAGTTGCCCATCGAACCAGTAGGCTACATGTAGACCTATATGAGTCTCCCCTGGTGGCATGCGGGCTTCCTCGTGAGTATTTTCTCGGAGCTGTTGTAAAGCTTTGTCCTTAGTCAAGCACCCACAGAAGTCTTGAACTAGCGCCACCCTTTTCTGTGCACACACTCACACCTGCATGATTATTTGCCGTTGCTAGGAAAGCTGTTGTTTTTTTCCAGCTAGGAAGTCATCACGATTACCCCACATCGCCGGGTCTTCATTTAGGAATTGACCTGGAAGCTGACCCGAAATAGCTGAATACTGATCATCATTGCCAAGTCATTGCAAGATGCTTGTAATGCCGACTATGGCACGCTTTTGGTGCATCCTCGAGGCTTGGGAGTGTCGCCATGGCCTCAATAATGTTTTCGTTGCCGCTGCTACAACGTCATGTTCTTTGGACAAGTACCACGTGTAATTCAACCGTATCTTGTTCGAAGGTGTCCTGGCGGCCGGAGGAGCAAGGGGAGCAGCGCGCTCGGCCTTCACGCTAAATCGCGCCACAGAGGCACAGCGACGAGTCACCCCTTGGCCGCTCATTGCTGTTTCGCCATTGTTGCTCGAGAAATCATCATATTCGGTTTTTCACTGGTTTCCCAGTTGGTTTGAAACATTCGGAAATAAATCGGTAAATCGATAGATAAATTAATAAATACATAGATGAATAAATAAATAACAAAACAATACACACACACGCATATATCTATATCTATATCACTATCTATCTATTTATCTATCTATCTATCTATATATATGAATATATATATATATATATATATATATATATATATATATATATATATATATATATATATATATATATATATATATATAAAGAAACGACGACTAGGTGTGGCTCAGGGCAATCAGGTGCACCCAGGTAACGACAGTTGCTAGTGAGGCGCATGGGCGTGGACTGGCAAGGGCGTGAACTGGCAAGGGCGTGGACTGGCATGGGCGTGGACTGGCATGGGCGTGGACTGGTATGAGCGTGGACTGGCATGGGCGTGGACTGGCATGGGCGTGTTGGAGGCCTTAAAGACAGTGGGCGGGCGGGCGAGAAACCGAGTTAAGGAATCCCTCGCGATTGGTGGCGATGGAGGCGCGGGTGATGATCGCTGGGGGGGGGGGGGGGTAGGATGGAGTCGGTTAGGGTGAGAGGGGAGGGGGGTGAGGGGGTGAGAGGGAAGGAAAGGGGTAAGGGAAGAGGCAAGAAATGGGAGAAGGGGAGGGAGAATGGGCGAGGAAAGGAGAAGGAAAAGAGATAAAATGGAGGAGGAATGGTAGAAAAGGAAAATGAAGAAGAGGAAGAACGGAAAGGGAAAGGAAAAGAGGAATAGGCAAGGGAAAGAAACGTGGCACGACGAAAAGAAACGAGAGATAGGAAAGGGAATGCGAAAGGAGGGAGAGAGGCGAAGGATAGAGGAAGAATGGGGGAGAAGAGGAGAGAGAGAGAGAGGGGGGGGGGTGCAACCATCCTTCCTTAACCACACGTAACAGCTTCCTAGGCCTAAATCTCAACCGGAATTAGGTTCATCTCGAAGGCAAAGAAAACGACGAAAACGAGAAGCAGGTCGAATTCGCGATGAAAAATAAAGAGATAAATGAATAAGTAAGTAAATAAATGGGTAAATAAATAGATAAATAACTGAATAATTGAGTAAATTGTCAATAAATTGATAAATAAACAAATAAAAACATAAGCAAATAAATAGATGAATAAACTGATAAAGAATAACCAATTAACAAGCAAGCAAACAAACAAACAAACAAACAAAATAAATAAGTAAATGACGGAATAAGTAAATGAATAAATAAGAGAGACTGAAAAGGAAAACAAGTTAGTCGAGTTCTCTTAGGTATTGCTAACACAGATTTTTTTTTAGAGCACTTTGGAGATAAGCTCGTCGTTGATCCCGTGTTCGTTGCGCTGCGCTCGACGTGATCACTATCTGCGGCAGCATCAAAATCTCCGTGTTTTTTTTTTCACTGTCTATTTCGCTCTTTCGTTGTCTTGCTATTTTCATTTTCCATTTTTTTTCCTTTCTCTCTCCACATCTGTTCATTTATTTAGCAAGATTTTTTTTTCGCCTTTTACTTTCCTTTTTTCAGCCTCCTTTTCGAAAAGCTTTTATTTCTTTTTCCATCTACTTTTCACAAAATTTTGTCTCTCTTCCTCTATTTACTCCCTTTTTCCCCACCTCCTCTTCGTAATATCATCTCTCCTTCCTTATTTACTCAATTATTTACTCTTATCTTAGTCTCTTTTCCGTCTCTTTTTTCCCATTTACTCCCTCATTCCATTTCCTTTTCGCACAGTCTTTATCTCTCTTCACCTGTTACTTTATTTTTCCAACTTTCTCGCATCCTTCATCTTTATCTTCATCTCATGATTCGACCTTGTTTCATCCACGAAGAAATCCCTTCATTGGAATCGCTCATACCTGTAATCTCCTGTTAGGATTTTAGCATTTATATTAGGATTTTTTTAAAGATCCATGTCTAGATAATAAATAGATAAATAAATAAATGAATGAATAAGTAACTATCTACTCTGCAAATATCTGTTTTTTTCTACGTCGTTGAAGCACTTAATCAGATGTGTAAAAGTATTTTTTATTTGCTTTCGATTAAGAACGAAGATGTGTCTTGCATTTTCTGTTTTTGGACTTGAGGTCGTTGCTGGTATTCCATCTATTTATCTGTTTTATATTCATTTTACGTATGATGATGGAATTTTGAAATGCGAAACAGATTGTTACAGTTTCCATTTAATGTTATCTGTAATATTTTTTTGTTTCTGTATCAAACCCTTCTTATTGATAATTCCAGAACGAAAATCATCGTACTCGGCAAACGGATAAAAATTAATCAAGAATTGAAATAAAGTAAAAATGCAAATGTAAAAAAAAAAAAGTAACGATTTTTTTCCTTTTTTTTTAGCACCTCGCGTCTCTCCCTCATGCGCACTTTTTAGCAGTACGATTCCTTATCCTACAGAGTATCAGTCTACGTGTCTGGCATATGATAACAGTATTAGGGATCTCAGTTAAACCCAAAGTGTGTTATTGAAGCTATCTGTGCATAATAACGTAACATTCGGATGAACGACCCTCGATGAGCCTATCAGTATTATCGAATACAAAATCGTTGAAAACATAATCTCTATATTTAATAAAACGAATCATCCTTTTATACCATCACGCGAAAGGTGAAGAGAAAAATCAGTAAATGAAAAGAATTGCGAAATATAAACAACGTCACCTACTTTTTTTTTTTTCTTTCTTTCTTTTTTACGGCTAAGCTTTATCGATAACACAAACCTTTTTTAAACTGAATCGACGCCGGCCAATGGATGTGAACGAGCAATTTCGTACCCAGAGCAAGGGGCCTATTTCGCCGTTCCTCCCCCTTCCTCCTTCCTTTTCCTCCTCCTTTTTCCTCCTCCCTTTTCCTCCTCCCTTTTCCTCCTCCCTTTTCCTCCCCTTCCTCCTCCCTTTTCCTCCTCCCTTTTCCTCCTCCCTTTTCCTCCCCCTTCCTCCTCCCTTTTCCTCCTCCCTTTTCCTCCTCCCTTTTCCTCCTCCCTTTTCCTCCTCTCTTCCTCCTCCCCCTTCCTCCTCCCTTTTCCTCCTCCCTCTCCCGTGTTGGGCTGTGGCTTTATAAGGGTACAGTGACCCAGGCTACATAAAAGTCACAATTTCAGTCGAAAACAGTTACTTTTTATTATTTATGTTACGTGTATTATCCATTACGGAGTTTCGTTTAGAAAGGCTTTTTCGAGTTAAGGACGGCCGTTGGTTCCTTACGCAACCTTTGCTTATCTCGAGAACCGATCTGCGGGAAGAGAAGTTTTCTTATTAATTTCGAAGATTTGTCTTTTTCCTCATCTTTTGGAAAACGAAGTATTTCCATTCATAATCTTAGCTTGCAAATTCATATGTCATATATAGCAACACCTGTATGAATAAACATATAAACACACACACGCAAGCAGACACACACACACGCAAGCACACACACACACACACACACACACACACACACACGCAAGCAGACACACACACACACACATCCATGCACAGAAATACACACACACACACACACACACACACACACACACACACACACACACACACACACACACACACAAACACCACAATACGACACATAAAACACACGACACACACACACACAACACATCCACGCAAACACATACCCCACACACACTTCCGTTACAACACACTACCACACACCTAACCATCATCACCCTGGGT
>NC_051411.1:26298118-26305618 GCF_015228065.2 Penaeus monodon
CAAGTGGAAGGGTAGGAGGAAAAATAGGAGAAGAACATGGGGGAGAAAGAGGGAGAAGAAAAGGGAAGAGGAGCGAGAGGAGAAATCAAGACAAGACTGAGAATGGCAATAGAAGAGGGGAAAAAACATAATAAGAAAGAGAGAGAAGAGTAGAAAAATAAGCGGGGGAAGAAAGAGAAAGAGGAAGAGAAGGAGAGGAGAGGAATTAGATTAAAAAAAAAAGGGCCAGAGCTGAATTGTTGTCACAAAAAAGCTTTCCGTGCACTCGACTGTCATGTGCGATCCCACTCTTTCTACAGACACACGACCCGTGACCCTTTGACGACCAACTTTACCTTAACAACCCTCCCCCTTCCCCCCCCCTCTCCCTCCCCCTCTCCTCCCCTTCTACCTCCCTTTTAACCCCCCCCCCTCCTCCCACTTCTCCCTCCCCCTTCTCCCTCCCACTTCTCCCTCCCCTTCTCCCTCCCCCTTCTTATATCTTCTTCTTATATATCTACGTAGTATTCCTTTATTTATTTTTAATCCCTTTCCTTACATCATGCATTGTAATATTGCTCCAGAAAATCTACACACAATCTCTTTCAATTCATTCATTCATTCATGTGGATTTATAGGCCTACGGTATGAATGAATCAGATTTAGTAGTAACGAAAGGAGATCAAGCTGTGTAATTTATGGCCATTTCAATATTTAGTCTTCTTCACCATGCCGTAACTCGAGACATTTAATATTTTGATATGTGATATAATATGATACAGTATGGAAGTCATTTTTTCCTTTTCATTCGCAGTGTATTTGATTATATTTTAGGTTTATGCTCATTTTGTGCCATAAATGCCATGATGTTACACCGTACTTCTACACCTTTGTTGTACCAAAGTTAAAAGGAGGAGGAGGAGAAAGAGGAGGAGGAGGAAGAGGAGATGGAGGGGAAATAGAAGGAGGAGGAGGAGGAGAAAGTATAGGAGGAGAAGGAGAAGGAGAAGGAGAAGGAGGAGGAGGAGGAAGAGGAGGAAAAGGAGATGGAGGAGAAGGAGCAGGAGCAGGAGAAAGTATAGGAGGAGGAGGAGGAAGAGGAGAAAAAGAAGGAGAGGGAGAAGGAGAGAGAGAGAGAGAGAAAAGGAAAGAGAAGGAAAGGAGAAAGAGATGCTAAAGGAAAAATAAAAATAAAAGGAGGGGGAGGAGAAGGAGAAAGAAAAAAAAGAAGGAGAAAGAGAAAGAGAGGGAAAAGAGGAGATGGAGGAGGAAAAGGACGAGGAGGAGAAGGAGGAGGATAAAAAAGGAGGGGGAGAAAGAGAGGGAGATAGGGAGAGAAAAAGAAAGGGAGGAAAGATTGTAGGGAAAGGAGTATATATGATATTGAAGAAACAGACGAAAAAAGTAGAAAAAAGTCAGAAACGAAGGAAGTAAAATAGAAAAGATGCAAAGGAAGGAGAAAAAACAGGGAAGAATATTATGAGAGAGAAGAAGAAGAAAGAAAGAGGAAAAAGAGACAAGAAGAAGAAATGGGGGGGAAGAAGAGAAGGAGAAATGGAAGAGTTAAACAATGAAAAGAAAAAGAACAGGAGGAAGAAAAATAAATCCCCCTTTTAACATATAAGGGAATTTTGCTGAAGATTAGGTCTGTTCAGGTGAACGTTATTTTCATTCCTTTGTGTCCACATATTTCGTAAAAGAAGCCATTAAAAGAGATTTCCTGTGAGCATCACTTGTAAAATTTAATCTCTCGCCTGATGTCATTTTAGCGAGTAATCTTTCTTCTTCATCTAGTGTTTCGTGTGAACTTAGTGTATATCACCCAGTCGTATTAAGAATCATTCTCCATATCCTGTGATAGTGCTTGTAATATTTTCTCAATAAACTTGACAATGTTTTTGTTTGCTTTTTTCCAAGATGGTATTTCTCTGTCGATCTTTCCCCAACTAAAGAAAAGTTATTCGATAAATTCCAACTGCTGCTTGAGAATGTCCTTTAGCAGTGTTCTTTTTATGTTCTTTTAGCAGTGTCTTTTGCTGCTTGAGAATGTCCTTTAGCAGTGTCTTTTAACATTTGTGGTATGACTCATCCAGCAGCTCCTGTTCTGCAAATTCTAACTTGGGTGCAATGTTCTTCAACGCCGTGAAATTCTCTGTTGTTATGTCTATGGCTCTTTTAGAACTGGCGTGCGCATTTTGACATTTTCATCTTGTTTTGTGTCGGAATTTTTTTTCTTTATATTATATCCTGGCATTTGAAACTGATATATTGTCCTCTTTCACTTTCACTTTCAGAAACTATTTTCTTGACTAGTTCTTCTGTCTGTTATTTAGGTGCCAGTTATTTAAGACATGTAGTTTTCACTCTATAAACAACTTTTTTGGATGGTTTTCGTCTTCTCTCAATATTTTGTCGCCGTGTGAGTAAGAACGTATTCATTATCATATGGCGACAACGTATTGAGAGAAACTAAAAATATTTGTTGCGTGGTTTCAAAATAAGCTTCTACTCCATCCATTAGATGCCCATTCTTTATCAATAATTTCTTTTACGTTACCATGCACAGCTTTTGCCTTTTTGGTTTGTTGCTTTGTTTTTTCCAAAAATGTTGTTCAATTTCTCTCTCTCTCTCTGTCTCTCTCTCTCTCTCTCTCTCTCTCTCTCTCTCTCTCTCTCTCTCTCTCTCTCTCTCTCCTCTCTCTCTCTCACTCTCTCTCTCTCTCTCTCTCCCTCCCTCTCTCTCTCTCTCTCTCCTCTCTCTCTCTCTCTCTCTCTCACCACCACACACACTCCACACACTCACACACACACCACCCACACACACACACACCACACACACACACACACACCCACCCACCCATATATTATATTTCTTATATATATATATATATTATATATATATATATATATATATATATATATATATACGTCTATATCTTATATTCTATCTATATTATATATATAAATATATAATATATCACGACTATTACCATATAATACAATAAACTACTAAACATACTACACATAATATATATAATATCATATATAATAACATAATATATATATATATTATATACTCCAATATATATATATATTATATATATATATATATATATTATATATATATATATATAATATATAGATATATACACATATATATATATATATATATATGTGTGTGTGTGTGTGTGTGTGTGTGTGTCTGTGTGTGTGTTTTGTACTATATATCTATCATTCTATCTATCTATCTATCTATGTATATATATATTATATATATATATTATATATATTATATATATATTGTGTGTTGTGTGTTTTGTGTGTGTGTGTTTGTTGTGTTTGTGTGTGTGTGTGTTGTGTGTGTATATATATATTATATATATATATATATATCTATATATATATATTATATATATATCTATCTATATATATATAGTATATATATATATATATATATATATACTATATATATACATATATATATATATCATATATATATATATATATATATATATAATATATATACATGCATATAAGTGTGTGTGTGTCTTCTTCAACGCTGTGTGAAATCTTTGTATTCCCATCTTCATTAAAAGTTTTCAGATGTGCGAATTTGGAATCAGAATTTCTCGGATTTCCAATGAACTAACCCTAACCCACCTTCCCCACCCCATCCCCCCCAACATGATGTTACAACCGTACTTTCTACACCTTTTTGTACCAACAGGTTAAAGGAGGGGAGGAGAAAGTAAGAGAGGAGGAGGAAGAGGCATGAGGGTGAATAGAGGAGGAGGAGGAGGAGAAAGTATAGGAGGAGAGTGAGAAGGAGAAGAGGAAGTGCTAGGAGGAAGAGGAGAAGAGGAGATAGAGGAGAATGGCAGGGCAGGAGAAGTATAAGGAGGAGGAGGAGGAAGAAGGAAAAAGAATGAGAGGGAGAAGAGAAGAGAGAGAAAGGAGAAAGGAAGAGAAGGAAAGGGAAAGAGATGCTATAGGAACAAATAAATACAAACGGAGGGGTCGAGGAGAATAAGGAGAGCAAGAAAAACAGAAGGCTGAAGTAGATAAGAGAGGGAAATACGGAAGGAGATGGAGTGGAGGAGAAGGCTGATCACACGAGGAGGAGAAGGAGGAGGATAAAAATGAGGGGGAGATACAGACAGACTCGGGAGCATATGTGAGTAGAAACAGAGGAATGCGGAGCAAGGATTTGGAGAAAGTGCTGTATGTATGAATATTTGAAGAAACATACGAAAAAAGAGAAAACAGATCAGAAACGAGGAAGTAACATAGAATCAGATGTGCACAGGAGGAGAAAAAAGCAGGGAGAACTATTCATGAGAGATGACATACGAAGCAAGAAAGAAAGAAGGAAAAAGAGAACAAAAGGGATAAATGGGGGGGAAGCAAGAGACAAGGAGAAATGGAAGAGTCAACACAACAATGAAAAGAAAAAGACGTAGAATAGAAAAAATAAATCCCCCGTTTCTTAAATTATTAAGGCAATTTTGCTGAAGACTTAGTGTCTGTTCAGGTGAACGTTATTTTGTTCATTCCTTTGTGTCCCATATTTCGTAAACGAAGCCATATAAAGAGAGATTTCCTGTGAGCATCACTTGCATAAAATTTATCTCTCGGCCTGATTGTGCATTTTTAGCGAGTACGATTCTTTTCTCTCTCTTCATCTATAGTGCTGGGATGTCGTGTGACTTCGTGAGTATATCCACCCAGTCGTGTATTAAGAATCATTCTATATCTGTCTTCCTCTGTTGCATGGTGCTTGTAAGTATATTTTCTCAATAAACTTTGACAATGTTTTTGTTTGCTTTTTTCCAAGATGGTATTTCTCTGTCGATCTTTCCCCAACTAAAGAAAAGTTATTCGATAAATTCCAGCTGCTGCTTGAGTAATGGTCCTTCTAGCATGTGTCTTTTTTAACAGTTTGTGGTATGACTCCTCCATGCAGCTCCTGTTTTCTGCAAATTCTAACTTGGGTGCAATGTTCTTCACACGCCGTTAATCCTCTGGTTGTTTGGTCTCTTGTTCTTTAGAACCTGGCGATCGCATTTTTGACATTTTCATCTGTATTTGTGTGGATTTTTTTTCTTTATATTATATCCTGGCGATTTGAAACTGATAATATTGTACCTCTTTCACTTTCACTTTCAGAAACTAGTTATCTTGACTTTAAAGTTTCTTTGTCTGTGTTAATTTAAGGTGCCAGTTATTTAAGACATGTAGTTTTCACTCACCTATAAACCACTATTTTATTTGGATGGGTTTTTTCGTCTTCTCATTTTCAATCATTTTGGTCGCCGTGTGAGTAGACCGTTTCATTATCATATGCGCAGCGTATTTATAGAAAACTAAAAATATTTGTTGCTAGTATTTTCAAAATAAGCCTTGCCTTACTCCATCCATTAGATGCCCATTTGTTCTTTATCATAATTTCTTTTTACGTTACCTGCACAGCTTTTGCCTTTTGGTTTTTGCTTTGTTTTTCCAAAAATGTTTTTTCAAGTCATCTCTCTCCCTCTCTGTCCTCTCTCCTCTGCTCGTCGTCTCATCCTCTCTCTCTCTCTCACCCGGAGGTCTCTCGGTCTCTCTCTTCTCTTCTCCTCCGTCTCTCGTCTCTCTCTCGCCTCTCTCTCTCTCTCGTCTCATCATCTCTCTCTCTCTCCCTCTCTCTCTCGCCTCTCTCCCCAATAACACTAAACAATTCGTCAAATCTCTCTTCATCTCTCTCTTATTACTGTTTCGGTCCTCATCTCTCCTTCTCTCTTCTCTCTGCTCGCTGCGTCTCTCCTCTCCTCGTCTCTCTCTACTCTCTCTCCTCTCGCTTCCCTCTCTCTCTCTCTCTCTATCCCCCTCTCTTCTCTCTTCACTTCTCCTCCTCGCTCTCCCTCTATCCGGTGAGCACCTCTCGGCTGGCTGACACGTCGTTCATCTCGATCCTCTCTCTCCTCCGTCCTCTCTTCCTCTCTCGTCTCTATCTCTCTCTCTCTCATCCCTTCTCTCTCTCTCATCTCACACACACACACAGCACAGTACAAAACACACACACGCACACACTCACACACAAACCACACAAGCACAACACACACACACACCACACAACCACCACACTACACACACAGCAAGAGGTGAGCACAGCACCCCGCACCACACACCAACACACAGCAGCACACACACACATATAGTTCGTTATATAATAATGATACTCTATATATATGTATATATAATATAGTGCTTCGTAATATATATCTTATATATTATATAATACATATATCGTATAGATACTATTATATCCTATATATATAATATTATATATATAAGTATGTAGAATATACATTATATATAATATAATATATCTATATATATAATATATATGATATATATACGATAATAATCATACATATATAGTATAGACGTATATATATATTATATGCTAAGTAGTATTATTTTCATAATACTATAAGTGCATAGACATACTATAGGTCTAGTGAAATTACTCTATATATCCTATATATATATCTATATATACACGTAGATATATGTATGTATATCTTATTATATATATATATATACATATATATATATATTATAGTATATCTAGTATCGTATATACATATATATATATATATATATATATATATTATATATATTACTTAGATGTATATATATATTTCTACTCTCTATCTCTATACTACTATATGTATCTATATGTTTATATCCACATGACCTATATATACTTAGTGTGTGGTATGTGGTGGGGTGTGGGTGTGGTGTGTGTCTGTGTGTGTGTGTTTATCTATTATATCTATATATTATATATATCCTATGCTATTACTAAATCATATATATATATATAATATATATATATATCTGATATATATTATATATATGTATTATAATATATATATACATAATATATATTATTATCTATATACTATATTCTTATATATATATATATATATATATATATATATTATCTCTATTCTATCTATATGCCTATAGATATTATACAAACTCTCTATAATATATGATATATCTATATATTCAATATATATATAGATATAAACATAATAAGATATATATCCGATAATATATATATAGTCTCGCTATATATATTTTATCTATGTCGTATCTTATAAATATATCTAAGATATTCTATACCATACATCTACGTTCGTGTGTGTGTCTTCTTCAACGCTTCTGTTGTGAAACTCTTTGTATTCCCATCTTCTTACAAAGTTTTTCCAGATGTGCCGAATTTGAATTCATCAATTCCTCGGCGGATTTCGCAATGAACTACCCCTAACCCACCTTCCCCCACCCCCATCCCCCACCCCCATCCCCGCTCCCCCCGCCCGCCCCCAAAGCCGAGGCGCGGCGAGGGCGTCCCGAGGGCGGCGGCGAGAGCGAGGGGCGGCCCCGTCACCCATCTCCCTCGCCGGCCACCCCATCCGCGGGTCAAAGCCGGCCGTGTGGGGCGCCCCGACTGGCTTTCTGGGCCCTTGGGGC
>NC_051411.1:26310618-26313118 GCF_015228065.2 Penaeus monodon
TTTCATTCTTCTTTCATGTTCTTTTATTTTCTCATTCCTGTTCTTCTTTCCTTTTTTTTTTATTGTGTTGTCGTTTTCTCATTCCTTTTTTCTTCTTCATCTTCTTCTTCATCTTCTTCTTCTCATTCGTATTCTCATTCATATTGCTTTTGCCTTTTTCTTTTCTTCTTCTTCATCTCCTCTTCTTCTTTCTTCTCCTTCAGGTTATCTTTTCTGGTCGTTCTGTACGAATTTATAGAAATTTATATAAATGACATACAACCGCATAACAGCATTGATACCATTCACTCATAAAAAATTACCCTTTTATCGTATTGTAAAAAATTCACTTACAATATTGAAATATATATATATATGTATCGCCAAGTATAAAAAATCACTGATACTGAATAAAATAATATAGGTATGTATCGCCAAGTATATAAATAAATCACAGATACAGAATATATATATATATATATATATATATATATATATATATATATATATATATATATATATATATATATATATACCATTCACTCATAAAAATAACTCATTCATCGTATTGTAAAAAATGCACTTACAATATTAGAATATATATATATGTACCGCCAAGTATAAAAAATCATTGATACAGAATTAAAAATATGTATATATGTATCACCATGTATGTAATAAATCACAGATACAGAATAGAAAAAAAAAATTACAGATACAGAATTTAAAAATATATATGTATCGCCAAGTCTATAAAAAAAAATCACAGATACAGAATATATATATATATATATATATATATATATATATATATATATATATATATATATATATATATATATATATATACTATAGATATATATAAAAATGTATCGCCAAGTATAGAAAAACACATACAGAATGAAAATATATATCTGTATCGCCAAGTATATAAACATTTAATACAGAGCTCATTTCAGCATACCAACACAAGGATTTCGATTTGCCTCACGTGTACATCGCATTCCCCGAATAACAAGGTCATAAATGCACGCCACGCCGCCGCCGCCACGCTAAACAAAGACACACACGTACACAGGTTCCCTCGAGACACAGCCACACAGATATCCACACAAAGAAACGGGTCATATATTTGTGTTTAAGAGAGGTATGCAAGTCTCCGCGACGCAGACACAGATATTTTAAGAAAGAGAACGTGTTTCCAGGGGGTCGGATTTTTAGGGGGGACAGTTCTGTATGTTCGGAACAATTTTTTTTTTTTTTTTTTCCCATACTGTTATTGTCACTGCCATTAACCTTCTGAAATATTTGCCCTCATGCTAGCACGTCAAATATATATATATGCCAAAAAAAAATCTGAAAAAAACAAGCTCAATTAACATATCAGACGATCAGTACAGGTACAAATAAAGGGAAGTAAGGACGAGCAATCATTGAGAAACTTGAAAGCAACAATAAGAAGTCCGCAATCCGAGACTCACTCCACCCCCTGACTCCGCCGTCCGGGAGCCGAGGAGGACAATGTAAGGATAACAAACTGGTCCTCGGTGGATCTCGTAATCGGGCCCAGACCATTCAAACTGGCCGCTCACCTTCTCCATATCTCCGTATTACTTTTTTCCTTTTTTTCTCTCTTTCTTTCTCTTTTTTTCCTCTCTCTCTCTCTCTCCTTCCTTTTTATATTGCCAGCCGCCTCCATCGCACAGAGAATCTCAAGATGGGGAAAAAAACCGCGCTTTAAGACAACAAAGACATCAACTTGTGCTCCTTCCTGGCCAAGCACCGGAGGACAAAGGGAGGTACACGGATCTACGCTGGACGAGACGCCCAGGGGAGGGGGAGGTGGAAGGGGAAGGGAGGGGGAAGGGGAGGGGGAGGGGGAAGTCTTGGAGGGATGGAAGAAGGGAGCGAAGGGATTGGGGAGGGAGGGGTTTAGAGTGGGGTAAGGTCTTGGGGAAAGTGTTGAAGGGATGGAGGAAGGGAGGCGAAGGGGAAGGGGAGGGAGGTAGGGTCTTGGGGAAAGTGTTGGAGGGATGGAGGAAGAAGAGGAGGCGAAGGGGTTGGGGAGGGATAAGAGAAAGTGCTGGAGGAGGAGAGGAGATGAAGAAAAGGTGAGGTAATGGAAGGAGGATGAGGTAGGATTAGGAGGAGAGTAAGAGAGGAAAGAAAAGGGTGAGGAAGGGGATAAGGGTAGAAAAGAGGTGGGGATAAAAAGAGGAAGAAAGGAGGGGAATGAGGAGGTGAAGGAAAGGAGAAAGGAAGAATATGAGAAAGGAGGCAAGAGAGAAAGAGAGAAAGAGTGGGTGGAGCGGAGAACAGCTGCACAACCTTCGGACGAACGGCTGGCAGTCTATGTACACATTTCCGAATTAGGATCTCTAAGTATCTTTCCTTTCTTCTGGCATAAAAATAACATGGATCAGTTATTAATCGAGTCGTGTACACACACACATACACACGTATAAATAAATAAATAAATAAATGAATATATATATATATATATATATATATATATATATAT